>NC_056745.1:684166705-684196705 GCF_019279795.1 Protopterus annectens | reverse complement strand
GGGTGAATTTTCTGTTTCCCTTCCACTCAAGATTTCTCTTGAAGAAGGTCAGCGAGATGCTCTGCTTGACATGTATGGGAAGTCTGTTCCATAGCATGGGCAGTCTCTGGGTTATGAACCTGTCCCTCTAGCATGTTCTGTTAATTATGGTAATGAGGTTGAGGTCTTTGGAGCAACAAGAAAAATCCAGTCTCTAAGGTTATCATGCTCACCACTTTCCAATCAGTGGTGGTCTTCTGCCATTAAGGAGAAATCCTTGTTTAGCCAGTCATTAAAATAAAATGAAGAATCAAGCCATAAAGTCTGTCATCTGCTACCAGGACTAACTATATTTACAATACCTTGGTTACGTTGGTTGCATTGGTGGTTCGTTAGTTTCCCCAAGATTAATAAGATCAGAATCCAAATTGGTATTTTCTGAAAAATTCGTATTCACCTGTGGTGGTTTTAATTCATTAGTGTGTGGCTTCCTTTCTGGAGTTGGATGCTGCCTATAGCTGGAAATGTTTTCTTTTGATTATTTTCATGCAAATATACATTACACAAATTGCTCATTTCCTGCCTTCCCTTAAAACTCATTCTTCCTCCTGAACACTATACTACACACACTATTTTGTCATAATTTGCTCCTTCCTTTTTCCAATGTCCCCACCTCCGGTTCCATTTACTCCTTTAAAATTTTCAGTACTTCAGTTACACTTGGTTTAGATTTTGATTTCCATTTTCAAGTAATTTCTTTTTACCAATAACATTAAACATACTAAGACACTACTATAAACAATTCAGATCCTATGTACCTGATCAAAAGAATGATTCCCTTACTACAACCATTAGCTCCCTCAACATTTTTAACAAAGTACTCAGTAGGAAATTTTTTAAATCTGTCAACTTGTTACTTTGTCCCAAAAAACTTGCGCCCAATTACTCACTCCCATTACAAATACAGCATAGGCTATCTAACTGTGGACGAAATTTTCTGAATTCTTTTTGGGGTATAACAATATCTATGAAAGTACTTCCAATCAAAACCACTAAACCTTCTTTTTTAAACACCTTTACTGAATTAGCACTTGTGAAAGAGGCACATTTACATTTATATAAAAATAATCAAACTGTATAAACAAGTTAAAATTAATAAACATTATGCTTCACATATATTGCTACATATTACATAACCTACACCTTTACTGAATTAGCACTTGTGAGAGAGGCACATTTACATTTATATAAATTAATCAAACTGTATAAACAAGTTAAAATTAATAAACATTATGCTTCACATATATTGCTACATATTATATAACCTAAGCAACATTACATAAATTATTCAATTTCTGGCCCCTTTTTTAAGCAAGAAAAATCTTTATTAAACCATCAGTTACGACACAAGCAATTATACATTTATATAAACATCAACACAATTCTAGTTGCAAGCATTTTACATCACAAACCATACTATACTGATGCACACCGAGCTGCAAACATTATACATCACTTATAATTTACCCAATCATTTTCAATCAAAAATTATTTTGCTCATTTAAGTCCTATGTATTGTTTCCACAATTCCCATTTTTTATATGCAGTTTGCTCCTACCTTTTTCTACATATCTCAATTCCACTTGTTTTATCTCTGTTACTATATTCACTACTTCTAATATAGTTGGCTTAGATTTTGATTTCCATTTCCTAGTAATTGCTTTTTTTGGCAGCCACTACAATTAGAGACAGCAAAGCCTTACTATGTCTAGGCAATTCCAATTCTGTATCATAGCTCAGAAAAATTATCTCCCTCTTCACACCAATCTGCCCATCCAGCATCTCCGACAGTGCATCCCGCAGGGAATCCTTAAAGTCTGCCAACTCACTGCACTCCCAGAAAATAAGTTCCCAATTACCTCTTTCTTCCCGGTCACACCTCCAGCATTTGGTATCAACCTGAGGAAAAATTCTCTGGAGTCTACTTGGCTTTAAATCATTGGCCCCTCTAAGATACTGAATTAGCAGAGGATGAGAAAAGATGGGAGGCTCTGTATTGTAATGAGCCGAGATGGCAGAGGCATGAATTTTTACTGAAGAAAAATATAGGCCCTTGTCAAGCATCTCTCAGTCAAGTATTGTAAAATCTGAGGAATATTTGGTTTTGCTGTGTCCATTCCTTTTGCTTGGTTCCAAGCACAGAATCTCTTCCATTTATCAGCATAAGATTTTCTAGTACTAGGCCTTCTGGCTTCCAAAATGACATCCATCACAGATTTACTGAGAGGTGTTGTTTGAATAATTACAAGATCAGCCATGCTACCAGGTTCAGAGTTCGGAGCTGAGTGTGTAGAATTTGATTGCTCTGAGACAGTAGATGAGGTATTTGAGGCAAGTACCAAGGAGGGAGTTGAGACATATTCCTTAGAATTGGGTACCAGTGCTGGCAAGGCCAGTCCGGGGCAATTAGGATCATTTTTTGTTTTTCCTGTCTGACCTTTAGTAAGACCTTGGGGACAAGAGGCAGAGGAGGAAAGGCGTAGACTGATAGGTTTTTCCAACTGAAGGATAGAGCATCCACTTTCCATGCTTGTCTGTGATAAGTCCTTGTGCAGAATTTGTCCAGTTGGTAATTTTGGGGAGAGACAAATAGATCTATGTCTGGGCTCCCCCATTTCTGTGTTACCATGTTGAAGACTTGTGGATCTAGTTTCCACTCGCGAGGGTCCATAAGATTTCTGCTTAGGTCGTTTGCCAGAGTATTTTGTTTTCCTGGCAGGAAGGCTGTGCCCCACAATGCCATGGCTAGTCTGCAAAGGGGGTAGGAATGTGCATCCCCCCTGCTTGTTTATGTACCACATAACCGTGGTGTTGTCCGTCTTTATCAGTAGTTGTCCTGGATGAAGTAAGTCCTTGAAGGCTGTCAGGGCATTCTCAACAGCTAGGATCTCTTTCTGGTTGATATGCAGATGCATTTGTTTTGGGTTCCATATGCCCTGAATGCATCTCAGCGCCAGGTGGGCCCCCCAAGCATAGTCTGATGCGTCTGTAGTTAGGGATTGGTTGGCAGGGGGTAGAGTGAAAGACCGTCCCTTGTTTTGGTGACATGTCTCTGCCCACCAGAGAAACTCCTGTTGTAGGCAGGGAATGAGAGGAATCACTGTTTCCAGACTGTGACAATGTTGACTCCATAAACTTTTTAGATACCATTGAAGTTTCCTAATATGCAGTCTTGCATATGGAATTAGTAGAATGCAGGATGCCAGGAACCCCAAAGCCTACAGAATTTGTCTTGCAGATAACTGGGTTTTGTTGCCATCTGTTTGAAGTATATAGTCAGTTACCTTTGTTTGTCTGGCGTAAGGTATGCCATCTGGGCAGTTGTATTCAAGCTTGCACCAAGGAATGTAATGTTTTGAGAGGGTACCAGTTGTGATTTCTTTTCATTTATTGTGTACCCTAGGCATGTTAGAAGCCTTTTTACAAATGCCAGATGTTGAAGAAAAATGTCCTTGTTTTCTGCTTGAATGAGACAGTCATTCAAGTAAGGATAAATCTGTATGCTTCTTTGTCTGCAAAATGCAATTACTGGTGCCAGGCACTTTGTAAAGACCCTGGGCGCAGTAGATAAGCCAAACGGCAGTGCAGAGAATTAGTAATGCATAAAACCTGCCTTGAAGCGGAGGTATCTTTGCATGATTCCCTTTATTGGGATATGCAGGTATGCCTCTTAAGTCTAGAGTCACTAACCAAGCGTTCTTGCCCAGCATGGGCAGTAACTGTTGTAAAGTCAGCATTTTGAATTTTGGAATGTCCAAGAACGTGTTCAAAATTGATAAGTCCAGTATTGGACACCAGGCACTGTCTTTTCTGGGTAGCAAGAACAGTCTTGAATAAAAACCTTGTCCTTTTTCCTGTTCTGGTACTGGCTGAATAGCCCCCATATCCATTAGGGACGTAACTGGTTTCTGTGCCTCTGCCCACTGATTTTGTGGCAGATCTGGCCAACCGTTTGGAATTGGCAAAGTATGGAAATGAAATCTGTACCCCTGGGATACTATGTTTAATATGAAAACGTTGTCAGAACAGTTCATAAAGCTGAAGAAACACACGGTAATCACCAAAGAACGCCAAACTTTAATGAAGCTTTCGGGCTCTCAACCCTTCATCAGCATACATAATTCTTGGTTAATTACATTTATATAGAGGTCTCAATAAAATCATATGATCAGAACCAGCCACTAAAACTCATTGTCTAATAAAACAATAATATATGTAAATCAATAACAATAGATACAGTTCATAGCAACTTCTTAAAAAGTTAAAAGTTACATAATTTATTAAAATGAAATGAAATATGATAAATAATATATATGTGTACAACTACATATCTTAAAGTATCTATAATATTATAAATTATCTAACTGTCGTTTCACTAATACTGGTTTTATACTAATAACACTGTTGAGGCCAGGTTTGCTGTCCGCTTGTAATCTAATTATCCATTCAAGCTCCTTGAGATCTAAAAAATTATTTATATCACCCCCTCTTATCCCCATTTCAACAGTGTCTATACATCTAAATTTAAACTTATGTGTTTCAAATTCCATTATGTGTTTATATAAAGCATTAGTTTGCACCTTCCTATTTATCTCTGATTTGTGTTCTATAATGCGATCCTTAAGCCTTCTTATCATTTTCCCTACATAAAACGCATAACACTGCGTGCAGGTAGCAAGATATACTAATCTGGTCATATTACAGGTGGCCATGCTACGAAATTCAAATCTAAAATTAGTAACAGGATGTCTATAGTACTGATCTGCTTCCAAAATATCTGTACAACAAGTACAGTTATGGCACTTGTAGGTGCCTAACCTGCTTTGCACTAACTTCTCTCCTTTCTTAAAGTCATTATAACATAACGTGCTTTTTAATGCTTGATGATTTCTATATGCAAAGCTAGGTTTCGATCCAATCAATTTTTCAACTTCTGGCATAGCCATTAGTATTGGCCAATTCTTCTCAATTATTTTACAAACATGATATGTATATCCACTGTATGTGGTTACATATCTAATTTTATTCTCTCTCACTATCCTTCGTGTCATCGGATGTTCTTCCGTTACAGATGGCATGCCAATAAATATAGGTTTATATTCATTGGTCCTGCCATATGTTACCTCATCACTAATTTTATTAACAAGAGGCTCTACATAGCCACTCTTCATAAACTCATCCTTCATCCTTACAATTTCAGTTGTAAATAACTCATTCTCTTTTGTTAATCTACTTACCCTAATCATTGGTGTTTTAACTATGCCTCTATATATATGTGATGGATGCATACTAGTTCTTTCTAAGTATCTTATTGTATGAACATCCTTCTTATGAATCATTGTTTCCACTTTATCTTTTTTATACAGTTTAACATCTAGGAATACCATACTATTTGATGAAAAATTCATCTTAAATTTTAAAAAATTAGTCGTATTATTTAAATATGACACATATAGTAACAGTTCATCTTCCGTTCCTTCCCAAATAAGAAAACAATCATCCACAAACCTAGTGTAACATTTCACATGTTTGTTAAGTGCGTTACTATCATTTAGGACATAGTTCTTCTCCCAGTAATATAAAACTAGATTTGCAAACGTATTTGCTACAGAAGTCCCCATGGCAACACCCGTTAGTTGCTTGTATGGGGTATTGTCAAAAACAAGTACATTTTTAGTTAACAACAAATCTAAAGGCAGACATATATTCTCAACCTCACGTGGTTGCATAGTAGAATCCATTAGTAACAACCTTCTTACTGCTTCCACACCATAATCAATGGGTATAACAGTAAATAATGATTCCACATCAAGTGTTACAAAAATGTAATTATTAGTAGCTTTTATATACCAAGTATTCAATTTCTGTAAAAAAATTTATCGTGTCTTTTACAATACTATTGCATTGGGGTAAAATCTTTGCCAGTTCTTTTTGTAAATACTTCGAAATGGGTTCAGTCACCCACCCTTTCCCTGAGACGATAGGTCTCAGTGGCGGGTCGTGTAATGATTTATGTATTTTCGGTATTCCATATATCTGTGGAGTTTTAGGACATGGAACAGAAAAATAATTAAACAATTCTAATGATATGTCATTATTTAATTGCATATCATATATTGTCATATTTACTTGCATTATCTGATCTTTCACTTCAGTAAATGTTATTTTCTTAAAAGTATTAGTATCGGAAAGAAATTTATTAAATTTATTCGTATAATAACTTCGATCCATTATCACTGTAGCCCCACCTTTATCAGCCTGTTTGATAATTATCTCATTGTCATTTTTTAAATTTATAAGGGCTTGGTATTCATCATAGGTTAAATTGTATTTCATTGCTTTATTATATTTCATAGCAAACAAAGACCTTAATTCTATTTCTACTATATTTGTAAATGCTAATATAACTGGGGACAGTTGTGGGATAAACACACTTAATTTTTTGCAAACAGGATTATTAGAAGCAGGATTTGCAAATAACAATTTTAGCATTAAGTTTCTTGCGAACAGCTTAAGGTCAACAATTACATTCACTATATTATCCATAGCAAAAGGTATAAACTTCAGTCTTTTGCCTAGTAACTTAAAATATTCATCAGAGAATTGTCGCTGAGTTAAATTTACAGTACCTTGCCTCATAGTTAATGCAGCTACATTCATCTGCGAGGTGTTTTGTTGGTTTTCTTCGGGCTGTCATTTTTTCTCTTTGCCTCCTGTAACGAATGTTGTTGTACTGTCCTTAACATAGGACTTCATTCCGTATTGGGCTTGTATGGTATTACCTTCTCTGGTTGTTTTAACCGAAAAGGTTAAAAAGCAGATATTTTGGTTTGTCTCTTGCCTTTATAATCAGTCATCTGTAATGTCGAGGTTGATGTATTAAGCGTATTTACATTTCTACATCCTGCTGTTGAATCCTTAATGGCTCCTTCTTCTCTTAATCCTCCTTCATCACAGCGTTGAGACGTATTCGAAGCTACGCCTTGCGCACAAGCTTGTTGATTGGTCAATGTCTCTGCTGAAACAGGCGGCACTCTAAAATCATCCAGTTGATCTAACAATCTAGTTACAGCCTTATTACCTTCGTTCTGCTGTGGTTGTTTATTGAGTGTGTTAAACCGTTTATACTCAGTTTTCGGCCAAGGAAAGATGTGGCCATTTTTGAAATCCTCCATATCTCGTTGTAATTTACGTTTTTTCTTTGCTTCTAGCCTGGTATCCATTAAGTGCACTTTCTCTATAAAGGCTTGGTAGTAATCATTCGAGCTGTCACCTTTAAGCATCTCTAAAACCTGAGTTTCACAAAGTTCTATTTCCTCAATCAAGGTTTGTTCAATGTTCTCAAAAAAACTGTTCATAAGCCTCATATAGTTAGCACTTAACTCCAGGTTAAGCTGCTGCCACTTTATCAATAATTCCTCATAGACATTACAATAAGAGGGCATTTTCAGTACCCGTAGCCCCCGCGGTACGATACCCAATTCTAGGTATGCCAAAAAACTAAACCTTTGCCATTGAAGCTGTTTGAAATTACTTTTCTCCAATGCATTCAGCAATTTGTTTAGTTCATTTATGTCTTTATGTCTTTACCTGTGGCCATGTCTTGAGGTTTCACCACATGATTTTGAGTCTGTAGTAAGGGATTATTAGATTTCATCAGCAGTCTCTTAATGGATGCAGTCATTGTTCAACGGTCGATTTCCAAATGCAAACGCAAACACAAAAAGCTGGTTCGATCCCCTCCTAAAACGTCCACTGCGATACCTTAATTATGTAGGTTAATTTGAAAAAGTTGTCAGAACAGTTCATAAAGTTGAAGAAACACACGGTAATCACCAAAGAACGCCAAACTTTAATGAAGCTTTCGGGCTCTCAACCCTTCATCAGCATACATAATTCTTAGTTAATTACATTTAAATAGAGGTCTCAATAAAATCACATGATCAGAACCAGCCACTAATGATAATGATAGTAAATGATATTAACGCACTTAACAAACGTGAAATGTTACACTAGGTTTGTGGATGACTGTTTTTTTATTTGGGAAGGAACGGAAGATGAACTGTTACTATATGTGTCATATTTAAATAATACGACTAATTTTTTTAAAATTTAAGATGAATTTTTCATCAAATAGTACGGTATTCCTAGATGTTAAACTGTATAAAAAAGATAACAAATTGGAAACAATGATTCATAAAAAGGATGTTCGTACAATAAGATACTTAGAAAGAACTAGTATGCATCCATCACATATATATAGAGGCATAGTTAAAACACAAATGATTAGGGTAAGTAGATTAACAACAGAGAATGAGTTATTTACAACTGAAACTGTAAGGATGAAGGATGAGTTTATGAAAAGTGGCTATGTAGAGCCTCTTGTTAATAAAATTAGTGATGAGGTAACATATGGCAGGGCCAATGAATATAAACATATTTATTGGCATGCCATCTGTAACGGAAGAACATCCGATGACACGAAGGATAGTGAGAGAGAATAAAATTAGATATGTAACCACATACAGTGGATATACATATCATGCTTGTAAAATAATTGAGAAGAATTGGCCAATACTAATGGCTATGCCAGAAGTTGAAAAATTGGTTGGATCGAAACCTAGCTTTGCATATAGAAATCATCAAGCATTAAAAAGCATGTTATGTTATAAGGACTTTAAGAAAGGAGAGAAGTTAGTGCAAGGCAGGTTAGGCACCTACAAGTGCCATAACTGTACTTGTTGTACAGATATTTTGGAAGCAGATCAGTACTATAGACATCCTGTTACTAATATTAGATTTGAATTTCGTAGCATGGCCACCTGTAATACGACCAGATTAGTATATCTTGCTACCTGCAAGCAGTGTTATGTGTTTTATGTAGGGAAAACGATAAGAAGGCTTAGGGATCGCATTATAGAACACAAATCAGAGATAAATAGGAAGGTGCAAACTAATGCTTTATATAAACACATAAGTTTAAATTTAGATGTATAGACACTGTTGAAATGGGGATACGGGGGTGATATAAATAATTTTTTAGATCTCAAGGAGCTTGAATGGATAATTAGATTACAAGCGGACAGCAAACCTGGCCTCAACAGTGCTATTAGTATAAAACCAGTATTAGTGAAACGACAGTTAGATAATTTATAATATGATAGATACTTTAAGATATGGAGTTGTACACATATATATTATTTATCATATTTCATTTCATTTTAATAAATTATGTAACTTTTAACTTTTTAAGAAGTTGCTATGAATTGTATATATTGTTATTGATTTACATATATTATTGTTTTATTAGACAATGAGTTTTAGCGGCTGGATCTGATCATGTGATTTTATTGAGACCTCTATATAAATGTAATTAACTAAGAATTATGTATGCTGATGAAGGGCTGAGAGCCCGAAAGCTTCATTAAAATTTGGCGTTCTTTGGTGATTACCGTGTGTTTCTTCAATACTATGTTTAATAACCACTTGTCCTGGGTAATTATCTGCCATTTTGAGCATGAAGTGCTAATTTTCCCCCCAAGGGGGGGAGGGCTGCCAAAAGATAAGTGCTTGGTGATGGTAGAGGGATGTCATTGAGACTGCTTACTGTAGGGTTGTGCTTTGTTTCCTCCAAATTTGGAGGTAGAGGCACCCCATTGCTTTGACCTGTAAGAACCCTGTGATTGGTATCTAGAGGCTTTTGAGAGCCTGGATTTGCCTAGTGAGGCTCTGTTGGACACAGGAAAGGACCAATTTTTAGTGGGCCAGTGTCTACTGAATCTAGGTGGCTGCACTTGTAAGAAATCTTTTACAGTTTGCATAGATTTAGGTTTGTCTTCCATTTTCTTTAAAACCTCTTCTGCCCTATTACCAAACAGAGTATCATGCTGTAAAGGTGCATCCAACAATTTAGCTTTAACATGATCAGGCAGATTTTGCTCCTTGAGCCAGGCATCCCTTCTAATCACAGATCCAGTAACTGCAGCCCTGCAAGAGGTCTCCAAGGAATCAAAACCACATTGCAAAGTATGCTTTCCAACCTGTTCTGCTGCATGCAATAATTTCTGTAATTCTTTATTCTCCACACAATCAGAAATCAACATAATTTTCTGTTTCAGTAAGCCCATAACATGCTGTTGATATTTAAGCATATGAAACTGGCAATTTAAGGCCCTAATTGCCAAGGTTGCAGACATATAAACTTTCTTTCCCCCATTTTTCCAGCACCTGGAATCTCTATCAGAGGGGGTAGGATTTTTGGCTGCAGAGGCCTTTACACCTTTGGGACGCTGTGAGATAGTTTCAGGATCAGCAGCAGGATTTTTGAATAAAAATTTGTGGGAGTCAGGAACCCTGTAATATCTGTCTGGCTTTCTAGGAGCCGGAGGTAGGGAATCAGGAGCCATGCTTGATTTTGAAAACACATCGTCAACAATGTCTAATGCAAGAGGTATAGCCAAAGGCCTATGCTGAGGAAGAAGAAGGAAATCCGTAAGCCTCTTTTTTGATTCAGAGAAATCCTGACTCTCCCAATGAAAATGTTCCCTTAAAGTATGCAAGGTTTCACCAAAAGAATAATCCTCAGGAGGAGATGCAGATGGGATGGATTCCTCTGCATCTGAATCCTCATAGGGTGGTATAGAAAATCCCTGATCAGAAGAAGAATCAGAAGAAATAGAAACCTGATCTGAAGATTCATAATCAATGTCTTGCCTAGGCCTCTTAGCGGGGGGGGGGGGTTGGGAACCCCTGATCAAGGTAATTAAGTCCTCAGCCATTTTGATCATCTGTTTTTAGGCATTGGGGCCTGAGCACGTGGTTCATGCGTCAGTTTTTTAGACTTAGAAGTTGTTTTTGTTTTTGAAGCTGGCGTCAGTTTTATATACAAATGTTAAGGCCTGAAAACACCATCAGAAGCCGGTGCCTGCTCAGCGGCTCCGGACTCATCTGAGGGAGAGACATCTGCGGATTCAATACTCTGAGAATCTCGCGGCATACCGGACTCCGCATGGGTCTCGGTAGAGGCCTGCGACTCAAAAGTAGCGGGTATCAGGGGCTGCGAAAGCATCTCACTGATTAACGGTGAACCGGCGACTGGCTTAGGAGAAGCTTCGTCGGTTTTGGACCTCGACAGTCTGTCTCTGTCTTTTTC
The DNA here is from genome assembly GCF_019279795.1 of Protopterus annectens. Taxonomy (NCBI): domain Eukaryota; kingdom Metazoa; phylum Chordata; order Ceratodontiformes; family Protopteridae; genus Protopterus; species Protopterus annectens. The sequence continues at coordinate 684,185,514 of NC_056745.1, read as the reverse complement.
TTTGCGTTTTTTTTTGTGAACTCTGGTAGTCGGATTGCTATCAGACAACATTTCAGTGTAATTAAATCTGGATCCAAAATATTTTGAAGCAAAAATCTACCGACGCTTAATAGTGCGTTGCTTAAATCTAGCCCAAAACCAACAGCAAGGCACGTTATGATCTGGGCCTAGGCAAGGAATACAGTACAAATGAAAATCCTTATGAGGTATTTGCTTCCCACAAATAATGCAATTATTAACTTTTACTGACATCGGTAAGGAGCAAGAAAAAGTTTCCCCAATGCAGTACTTTTAATTGAAGACTTCGGTTCTGAAACTCGAATATGAAAATTTCAAGAGTCGGCCGACCAGCACTTGCGAACTGCTTCTGCTTTAGGCACCGCGCGGCAAGAAAGACTGAATAAAATGGTGTCGGCTGCATGTTTTATACCCCTGACGACCTGACGTCATGGAAGAGAAGACAGCAACCGACGCAAGACCCAAGACTTTGATATTCAGGTGGACTGAGGGCAACCTGCCAGCAGATTACCCAACTGTAATGACTGCAACAGTGAAACACGAAGAACATCTTGATGCTTTTTGAATTTCATGGCTGCAAGAAGGGTGAATCAATCAAGATTTAAGGAAATAAATTCAGATCATTCACTGGCAGGCCGATATGTAAACAAAATGTCAAATATTTAGCCATATAAAGCAAAAGAAAAAAAAGGGGCAACAGAGGTTGAGGTGGATGGAAGCATTAATGAATAACTAATATGAATTTGCAAGAACAGAAAGAAGTTCTTGACAGACAAACAGACCTGGACAGCTGAAGCCCTTGAGGGCACAAAGTTTTTTATTTAACTAAATGACTACACCACAACGCTACATACAGTTATATCTCACCAGGGAGGTATAGACTGGGTAACAGAATTCCTTTTGGAGAATGGTATGCCGGGGAATGACTAGAGGCTAGTGGAAGAACTTCTGGACATGGTTCTTAAAAATAATTTTATGCTTGATGGAAGATACTACTTACAAAGAAAGGGGGTAGGAATGGGCTCTTCGTGTGGGGCCAGTTTTGTTAAAGATGTCATGACCTATTGGGAGAATCGGTACATATTCAACAACAGAATGATCATGGAGAGTATAAAATAGTATACACGATACCTGGATGATATTTTTATCATACTTAAAGGGGATGGGGAAAAAAGCTGAAATGATAGTTGAAACAATGAACAAAAGTACAGACTTCCTGGAATTTACTTACACTTTCAATAAGGAGAGGATAGCCTATTTAGATGTGGACCTATCAAAAGATGTAACAAATTCATGTTTTGTGGCTAAAATATACAGGAAGGAAACTTATTCAATTTCATTCCTGCATTTCACAAGTGGGCATCCCATGCACCAAAAAAAATCTGTAGTAAAAGGGCAACTAGTAAGGGCAGCTTGCCTGAACACACTAGATAGATACGGATCTTCAAGGGGAATGTTTAAAACTTAAGAACATGTTCCTTAAAAGAGGGTACCCAAATACACTTTTGGAAGAACTAATAGAAGGAAAGAATAAGAGACAGAATGGTTAGTTCTTACACATCCTTATGGGAACTTCTATGAATACTATCAGCCCTCATGTACAGGCCAATAATACCGGCGAAGTGAAAAAATATAACTACCTTTAATAAGTATGCCGGATTGATTATTGGGATCTTGAAGAAAAATTTGATAACCCTTTTAGAAAACACTAATTGTAGGAATAAATTAGGATTAGCACCAAATAGCGGTTAGCGTTGCCGCCTCACAGCAAGAGGTTCTCCGGTTCGATCCTCAGCTGGGGTGCCTTATGTGCGGAGTATGCATGTTCTCTCTGTGGTTGCGTGGATTTCCTCCGGGTTCTCCGGTTTTCTCCACATCCCAAAGACATGCTGTAGGTGAACTGGACACTCTAAATTGGCCCTAGGTATGAGTGTGTATATGTGTGTGCCTTCTGTGGAAGGTTGGGCGCCGGGCTGGCAACTCAACACCGTAAAACTCCACTGCCAATCATGAGCGGACAGGTGATCTGCTGTGGTGACCCCTAACCGGGAAAAGCCAAAAGAAGAAGAAGAAGCACCAAGTATAATTTATAGAAAAGGTCCTAATCTAAAAACTATTATAGAGAGGGGAACCAAGTTGCAACAAAAAATAACAGGGATGTTTCGATCTGAAAGATGCCCATACTGCAGATATATAGACATAGGGGTAAATTTTTGGATAACAGACCCTTTAAAACTAATGGAAAATATGACTGTAATTCGAAGAATGTTGTCTGTCTTGGTAAGTGCAAAGATTGTGACAGATTCTATACAGGCAAGACAGAACTCAAACTGAAGGAAAGAATATATGAACATACTTATAGTATAAGGAACGGAAAGGAGAATAATGCACTGACAAAGCATGTACAAGATAATCCCGGGTACACGTTCATATTTAGGGAAACTGAACGAAAGAGGGGGTAATCTTGGATTATTATTGGAAAAGCAGGAATTATGGTGGCAGCTCTACTTTAATGCTTATCAAATGTGGATATATTTAGATATCACTTGCAACTATTGTTTCCCAGGGCTGAATGACCAGTGTTCCACAGCCTGTTTGCTCAAGTTAAAAAGCATTACTCGATGAAATACAGACTATAGTTTTAAAATGTTTATATTTATAATTTTTGAGTACTTTGACATACCTTTAGGGACAAATTGCATAGAAGTTAGGACTGTTTTAATGCACATATTGTCTGAAGAAGTTGATGTTAATAAAGTGGACAAAAGCACTCACAATACACTGTTCTGATCTTTGCCTTTGCTGAGCTTCCTTTTTTTGGATACACAACAAGACTAAACAACAAACATGTTTGACACCTGGAACAGCAGCAGTTTCTTGATGTCCCAAGTTCTGCAACCCTTCTAGAGTCTTAAGTTATTCTTCAAGGCAGCTGCAACCTCTATAGATTCTATCTCTGGGACAGCAGTCAAGCCAGACCAGTGTTTTGGAGGCAAAGTCAACAAATGGACTGACATTGCCAGGAAGGAGTTGAATACTGACATTGGGAACACAACAGTTTCAGATGATAGTAGAAATGTGAACTTAAGTTAAACTGCAACTCTCAAAATATAAGCAAAAAAACAAGTAAACCAAATAATATAAAAAGTTTTAATAAGACAGAGCTTTCAGGTTAAAAACCCTTCATCAGCATTACCATCAAAACCTACTAAAAATATTTAAATGAATTCAAATGTGTCTCAGCCAATCACAAACAAACAATTATCTTAAAGGCACATTTTAAATAATCAGAACATATATGTTAAAAAACTCTATGTAAAGCATTAAAAAAAAAAAAAAAATATATATATATATATATATATATATATATATATATATATATAAAATATTCTATAAAAATAAAGAGCAAAAAGTTAATTTTCATCATTGTAAACAATTCTGTCTGTATTTTAGTATAGGCTTTATAGAGATCATATTATTTAAACCAGGCATCTCATCTGCACAGAATATTAATATCCACTTATATTCTTCTATTTCTAATTTATTATTTATATCACCTCTCCTAATTCCTTTACTAATATAGTATATGACCCTAAAAGTAAAACAATGTGATGAATCTGTTTCACTAACATTTTTTTTTAACTACCTATTTTATACTACCTTCCTGAACATCCTTAATTACCATGCCCCCATAAGATTTTCCAGAACCAAAGCACAACCCTCCCCATGGCTACAGAAAACCACTAAGTCAGAAATGAAAAACAGGGATAAAGCCTGGGAGCACTGGCGCAAAACCAAAACCCCCGCAGCTAGACAGAAATTCCTAGAACTACGCAAAAGAGTCAAAAAGCTAATAAAACGGGACAAATTCCAATACTACCAGTCTGCCCTTGACTCCTCACAACACAGCCCCAAACAATTCTGGTCCTCCATAAACTCCATCCTCCACCCAGGTAAAGTCAGTACCCCTCCTCCTAACATCCCTCACTCCTCAGAAAATATTGCTACCTCATTCAACACACACTTCACCGAAACCATACTATCACTAGCTAAACAACACAACCCCCCTCCCCTCCAACCCACACCTTCAACTAGTAATCTCCCCACTGCCTTCTCTTTTTCTCCTGTACCTACCTCCAACATAAAAAAACTCTTAACTAAACTTAAACCCACCAAATTAGCAGCAGACAACCTCCCAAGTGAATACCTACAAATCGCAGCTGATGCTCTGGCCGACCCAGTATCCATCTTGATTAACCGATCTCTGTCAGAAAGTTACGTTCCCACATTGTGGAAAGTCTCACATATAATTCCCCTCCACAAAGGCGGACCCTCTGCAGAACTAACCAATTACCGCCCCATAGCTATTCTCTCTCCACTCTCCAAAATACTAGAGAGATGCATAACACTCTCGGGTCTCACACTACCTCCTTACTAACAACCTCCTTTCCAGTACTCAGCATGGTTTCCGACCAAACCATAGCACCACCACTTCCTTACTCTCCTTTACTAACTCTATCCTTCAGCATAAAAACAATGGCTATCTCTCCTCTGCTACTTTCCTAGACCTATCTAAAGCATTTGACATGGTCCCACACAAACAACTTATCTCTGTCCTCAATAACCTATCCTTCTCACAATCAGTCACCAACTGGTTTCAGAGTTACTTGTCTGACCGCCAACAATCCGTTGTATGGCAGAATGACATATCTCCCCAACTACCTGTCTCCACAGGGGTTCCCCAAGGATCCATCCTTGGACCCCTACTTTTCTCTGTTTACACCAATAATCTAGCCTCTGCCACCAAACATGGCACACTCATCCAATACGCAGATGACTCTACCATCATCTGCTTAGCCCAGTCCCTACCCAAACTGCAAAAAGTCACACAGGAAGCCTTTTCCTCTGTTGAAACATGGTTATCCGATGCCCAATTAATACTCAACCCAAACAAAACTAAACTACTCATCTTCCAACCCACCAAACATACTCAAAACAACTCTCACTTTAACATCACAGCAAAAGACAACACCACTATATACCCAACTGAACACATCAAATTGCTAGGAGTGGAAATAGACAATAAACTAAAATTTGACATTCACATATCCATGACCATAAAAAGTCCACAAAAACTAGGAGCATTATACAGAAATAAACAATTTCTCACCAAAGCAGCAAAGATTTCAATAGCAAATTCCCACCTTATCTCCACCCTACTTTATGCCTCTCCAGTATATACCAACCTAAGGCAATGTGATCTAAACAAGCTAGAGACCTGCTACAACAAAATCGCAAAATTCGCCACAGGGGCATCCTACCGTAGTCACCACTGTCTCTCACTTGCTGAACTGGGCTGGCTTGAACTCCCTCACCTCCTTCAGTGGTATCAACTCTCACTCACCCACAAACTAGTAAACCATCCACTAAATGTCCCATCCCTCCAGAATCTACTCCAACCCTATCGCATCACCAGACCACTAAGATCCAGCAACAAAAATCACTTGCAGATCACTAAAGCCAATAACTCTGCTGGTGAAGCACTATTCTCTTGCGCCATAGCCAAATTATGGAACTCACTCCCACCCACAATTACCTCCATACCATCATGCACCAACTTCAAAACTTTATTAAAAGCGCACCTAAAACATGCTGGCTATGCCCTTGCAACTCCCACTCTAATATCATCCACCCCATCCAACTACTACCTTTCTTTCACCTCCACTAACTACCTTGATGATAGCAAGCTAAGATGCTCATAAGCCTAGTACTTATTATACAGCAGGAACTTCTCATTGTTACATTTGTTAATGCCTGTTATGTACTTCACAGATAAAGATTCTAGTTGTCTACTGATGTACTATGTTCTTCATCTGTAAATATGTTGTAAGTAATTTCTATGTTAAATTGTTAATCACTATGTAATCCAATGTAACTACTGTCTGTTTATTTTACTGTGGAGCTTTTCTCCCCGGGCCTCCACTGAAAATGGACCCACGTCCAGTCGGACACTCCCGGTCAACAAATTTAAATAAATAAAATAAATAAATAAATTTTAAACAACAGTTTCACCAATGTTGACCCAGGATTCAAAGGTTTGGCTGCTGGTCAAATCATGACTAGAGTCTGCAAGGACCCCAGTGAAGAAAGCATAGGAGCTCTACTTAGCAATATTTATACTGAAGGAAAGCTTAGACCTTACAGATCTTACTAAGCTGGGTCTAGGGCCGTAATACTGGTTCAGAAGCCACATAAATACTGCTTCTGGTGTGTTTAGAGAGGGATAGCTCAGTGGAGGGATCTCAAGATGCTTTTTTTTTTTTTTTTTTTTTTTAGTGGATACAAATGGCTTTGATTTGGGCAGTAGCTTCCTCTTAGCTTAGTTATAAGCACTGGAGACACAACAGAAGGGGAATTGTATACAGCTTTTCAAGCTTGAAATTGGTTCTCCTGCCTTTTAAAATGAGCAGTATAAATGACGCTAAAATTTCACAGGCTTCTGTGAAATGTGCATCTCCAAGGGGGCTTAATGCACTTGTAGTGCCTCTCCAAAGGGGGAATCTTTGTTCCACATACAGTCTTTAAATTTATTTTATTCTTTTTTAATCTGCAAGCCAAATATAGACAATTATGCAGCCATAGAAGAAGACAACAGAAGGAAACAATACCACTACAACAAGAAAAATAAATGTCGGAAGCGTGGCCAAGATGGCAATTCATTAGCAGCATTTGAAATTTGCTCTGTTTCTCCTATACAGTTTTGACAAGATTTAATTATCCTTTACATCAAAACATACTCAAGAAAGGTGAAATATCGCAGTGGGATATATTTGGGATTGTTTGGTGGAATAACAATATATATTTCTACATATTTTCCTGTCAAAACTTCAAGTTAAAAATATCAAAGGAAAATGAGTCACTCTAAGGTACTATCACTTGAGCCACAATCTGTTCCCAGTAATATACAGTACTTATCTTTAAAACTGGATAAAATGGACTCTTAAGTTACATGCAATTAAAGAAGACTGCAAATAGCAGATATAATTAATAAATCAAGTATTCAAACAACAAAAACGTCAAATAACTGCTATGGAAGCATCAATTGCTGACATAGATAGCAGACTTACTGAAGGAGAAAGCAACACTGAATTTATCTTTAACCAAAACAAGTTCCTGGAAAAATGGATGACTTAGAAGACAGGGAAAGAAGGAATAATATCTGGATCTATGGAGTTCCGGAGAAACAAGAGGGAAACAACACGGTAAACTTTTTAACATCTTGGATTCCAAATTCTTTAAACCTTCCTGAAGCTCTGTCTTTTGGCATAGAGAGGGCATACAGGTCCTAATCTGTAACAACTTCAAATAAGAAAACTCCAAGATCCATAATGGTGAAATGTATTTCTAGTCAGGCAGGACAAAGACTTAGTTCTAAAAATTGCTTTGTCTGTATCACCCATCAAAATTAGTGACACTATCATTAGATCTGACAATCATAGGTTCATAGGTTCATACTAGGCTATCTGCCAGAGGGCATTTACAAGCCTAGCCCATAGTTTTGTGGCTTACGCCACCCCTTTAGTATGGGGAACTATACCCATTATTTTGCTGTGCCTCTGTCGAGCAGTGACACTGAGGTAATCCCTGGGGTATATCTGCGATCTCCCATCCATTGGTCAAGATTTTTCTTGAACAAGGCCAGCGAGGTGCTCTGCCTCACATATACTGGGATTTTATTCCACAGCATAGGGAGTCTTTGGGTGATGAATCTATCCCTCCAGCACGTCCTATTAATAGCCGTGTCGAGGTTTAAGTCTCCCGCCCTTGTGGCTCTGACGGATCTAGATTTTTTGAGGTGAAGCATATTCATCAAATCTGGGTTTGACATGGCCTTGTATGTTAGGCAAAGGTCACCTCTGAGCAAGCGGTAAGCGACTGAATAGAGCTGGAGTTCTTTCAGTCGGGCAGCATAGGACAGATGTTTGAGACCCTTTATCCTTTTGGTGAGGAACTTTTGTGGCCTCTCCAGCTGCTGCAAGTGTCGGGTCAGATACATTCCGAATGGGGCATTGTACTCAATCATTGGTCTGAAGAGTGATGAGTATAGGGAGACTATGACCTCCCTTGATCTAGATGAGAATCCCTTCATGAAAAGGTGGGCAATGTAGAAGGTCTTCCTAACTACTTTAGCTACATGGGTGTCGAATGACAGACTACTATCAACCTGGGTCCCCAGGTCCCTGATAACTTCTTCTGTGCTCAGTGGATTGCCACCTATTTGGTAGCTAGGGGTAACCTTGTTTTTCCCGAAGGGTATGACTATGCATTTTTTGGCATTTAACTTTAGGCCATGGCTCTGGCACCAGTTATCCGTTTCTGTGAGACCCTTCTGAAGGATATCTGTGTCAGATGTGTTTTCTACTATGGCGCCCAGTTTGCAGTCATCTGCAAACTTTGTCAGCCATAACCCTCCTGTGTTTGCTTGTACTTCGGAAAAGTAGATGCCAAAAAAGAGTGGGCCCAGGACTGAGCCCTGTGGTACACCACTTGTGACAGGCTTTGAGTCTGACATGGCGCCAGCAATTTCTTTTTCATTTCTCTTCCCTGGTTGTTTCAAAAAGGAAGGAATGTATTCCCTTATTAAAAAGCTTGAATAAATCCAGCATTAAAACACTCCTAATATATCCTGCAAAATTAAGACAATTTTCTGCCTGATGGAAGAAAAACATTTGAAAGCCTGGAAGATGCTGTTTACTTTGTTCAGAAAAAAATAACTTACTTAATCCTACTGAAGAAATGATTTAAGCCAATCATTAAAAAGACAGGCTACTAGAAATGAATGGACTGTAAAAGAGAAAAACAAAAAAGTGCAGGGATAAGTAAAAATATTTACTTGTTATTCATATTGTAATATTGTTTTAAAGTAATTTTTTTATTTGAAGCAGTTTTCAAAAAGACATTCAAGACAATATTTTTCCTATCGTTTATTTAATAGTTTCAGTTTTAATAAGTAATAGTGTTTTTGCAGTTGTAATATACTTGTTTTTTCATTAGAGGGGGTATAAATATAAATTTCTTTTGTTTCAGATACTTATTACTAAAGCTAAGTATTAAAATAATATAATTTATTTGCTCTAAATCAAATTACATGACATACGAATAATGATTATTAAGGCTTGCTTTAAATGTCCTGCTTAAACAATGGGATACAAGTGAATAGTGACAGTATATACATTTTCTAGTTTTTCATTGTTTTACTTAAATGCCTTAATATTTATAAATAATGCAATTAATCGATTGGAGATTTATTTATTTATATTTGTTTACTGGGAAATTCTGACTAGATGCAGGTCCTTTTTCAGCGGATGCCCAGGGAGAAAAGCTCCACATCATGTACATGATAGAGATACAAAGTTGCAGCAATAGTAAACAACATTACAGGTTGTTGGCTTTAATACAATAAGATATTGATTATCAACAGTATATACAGTAAATGTTGCAAGTTTAAGGTAGTTTCTTGTCATTTATAATATTAGTAATAAAGTTGTCAGACAAGATTTTAAAGTATGTAAAGACAACTAGCTAATTCTGACTGTGGTTAGTAGTAGCGGTAGTATAGTTGGGTTAAGAGTCTAGGTGGGGGGGGGGGTAAGGGTGGGGGCGCTAGCCTGGATTAGAACAAGGACAAAGCCAGTGCAAATGTAAGTGGAATTTGAGTGCAGTCTTGAAAAGGCTGCTGGAAGGTAGAGTAGTTACAGAGGGTGGAAGATTGTTCCAAAGTTTAGATATGTTACATGAAAATATGGCTTCTCCTGCTGAGTTTTTGGGTTTGATAACAGTGAGTTGATTTTTGTTGCTTGATCTTAGGGGCCTACTGGAGTGATAGGGTTGGAGAAGGGTTTGAAGGGAAGGGATGTTAAGGGGGTGGTTAATAAGTTTATGAGCGAGTTGATTAAAATGAAAGAGTTGTGGAGATCTAGCCAGTTTAGTTCTTTAAGGGAGATACAATGATGGTTGTGGTAGAAGGTTCCAGTGGAAAATTTAGCAATTTTGTTGAAACAAGCATCCAGCTTGTGTAGGTCTGTCTGTCTAAAGTTGGTAAGTATGGGGGATGCATGCTGAGGTTCTAGTGACTTTTGAAAATGTTTCTTTCTCTTCTTCACAATTAATCTGACATAAATATCTTTTTATTTAATCCGTGGCTCGCTGATCGTGAGCCTTTCAGTTTTCATACATCTTTCTTTTCAGCATTTCTCTCACCTGAGAGTATGAGAGAGCTTGTAAAGTTTTTTCCTACATGGCCCGAGCTTCTGGGTGTCAATACAACAGTTTGTCTTTGCTCTTGAATAGACAGAGAGAAAGGAAGTGTTTCATAACCTTTAACCTCTTATGAAACAGGAAATTACTGCTATAAAGAAAAAGAATGTCAAAATGGACAAGTTGGAATGTTTTAGACTCTAACATGATATTTATTCTGTTTAATAAGGGAATTGTAAATAGATTAAAGTTTTTACCTTTCTTTCTTTTACCTGTACTTTGAGAAGCTTAAAATACTGTATGTCATGAAATATTTATGGTAAGAGATGGAACATGGAAAAGAGACATGGTATTTTAAAGGAATTGTACTGGAAAGTGGGGTACGTGCAGGGAAAGCATTTTAAATTTTAATGTGCTGCTCAAAGGGTATTTGTCAGATATCTTTTGTTAAAGTAAGTTTTACATTTATTTCAAAATATTCACAACTTTCATTTCTTTTGTTATTGGCATTCTTATATCATAACATGTATTTCATGTTATCTTCTACTTGAGAGTCACAAAATCCCAAAACACTTTTGTTGGCATTTCACAGCATTTAATATAAATGTTTACAGAATATAAATTTAGTGCATACATTTTATATAAAATAATAGTAATTAAAATAAGAAGTTGTCTAATAAACTGTAGTTTATTAATTTACTTTCTACTGAGTATTTAAGGTGAGTGTATGTATCTATACATATATGTTTATATTTATTTACAACATATGGAGTGTATGAAAGTCAGGTTGCATATGTATATGCAGTCATGAAGCTCTTGTGATGAATGATGTGAGATTGTATATGGTTTTATGGTGGTAAAATGAGAATAGAAGTTTTAATCACAAGCTTTTAATTATACAGTTTAATCATTAGTAAGCAAGCATATTTAAAGGACAATGGGCTATTAAAGCAGATTGCTCAACCTGCTGTCTCTTTTAGTCCCTGTTCATTGATACAGCCTCGAAAAATCCCCCATGCAGCTTTAAAAATTAATCCACTCAACTGTTTTCCCTGTTAGGCTTCCTACCTTTCTGTATTGTTTTACTTTCACTTTGAAAACCAAGTTGAAAAAACTCTAGTTGGCTCTGAAATGATAATTAATAAAACCAGGAACCAAACACACCAACAAAAACAAAAAAGGGTGAAAATGGAGTTCCAAAAGCAGAACAAAGTTTATTAACCAACAGCAATAAACCAATAAAAACAAACTGACCTAGGTTTCGTCCCAAAGTGGACTTCTTCAGGATGACAAATGTTAAGTCCAAGTATCCTGTATACATACAAAAAGCTCCACCCTCCAATTAATCAATTAAAAAGGTTAATTAAAAAAATGGAAAATACTATTCTTAAAGAAACACACATAAAAAACAATTGTTTAAAAATGCTGCTAACAATATGCGACAAATGATCCAAAACCAAAAAAGCCATTTAGCCATATAGAAGAGCCAGTGGACCTCCCCATTGTGATGTCAGAGCTGCCTTGCCCAGCCCACTCTTAACCTAGCAAAAATGGCAAACTATAATCTCACTTTTCTGAAGAGCCCTACTGATATGTGACAAAGTACAGGCAGAAGCAGAGCAATAGCTGCAAAAACTAAGAGCATAAATTTGCAATGACCATGTGTAGACATTAATTGAATGATTTTACATAAGAAGCAGATGTCTGTCACAATTAATTGACAACCCTACATCAGATTACAAGAATGCAACACCTTAATTTTCTTAAATTACCATTTAAAAAAGCATGTGGGTGCTGTCATGCAAGTCTGTGAGATATTTTGTGTTTATAGTGCATCATTTGTTAGCTATTTAACCAAACAGGAAGTTAAAATAAGTGGGAGTTTGATGCTTTCCAAAACAGTGATTATTCCCAGTGCTGTGGAGCTTGGTTCTAAATTTGACAGGAGGAATGCAACAAAAAAGTCTCCCACTGTAAGGAAGGAAAGGCTGACAACAAAACAGTACATTAGTCCGGTCACCTGCTGTGAGCTTCCAATCACATGCAGATAATGGGTCAAATTACCCTTAGCTCTTTGACAGTTAGGGAAGGTAGGTGTGAAAGGGAGGGGAGATACCTTAAAGAACTAGAATTCAGCCTTCACAAAAGAAATCAAGTTAGCATTTCTAAGAAGAAAGAGCAATAAAATGCACTTTTCAATTCTGTTCTGTAGCATTTGCACTGCTTGTGTTTGAAGTAGTCATTGAAAAAGGATAACATTTTAACCAAAAGTAGGTGACTATAACACAGCAGTGAATGCCTGTAAAATCAGTGAACTGACAGGAGCTTTAGGGAAAACGTGGCAGATCTGATACCATTTTTGGAGACAAACAATGCATTCTGGGATACTTAGAGGCAAACTAAACAGTCAGAATTATTTCAAGATGCCAGAACCCATGTGGTCAGAGTCAGAAATTGCGTATAAAAAATATCTAAAAAGCTCGAAATAGTCCCAGAGTGGTGTTAAAATGTAGGAAGCACCAAACCATGATGAAATAAACATGTTTTGTGAGTCTGTGGGTGTGGTTGTCCTTTAATGTTGCAACACTGCGCATTTGAGGTTTGAGTTAATGTTAAAGCATATGCAGACACATGTACTTTAAAATAATATTGTTATTTATAGTTCAGGTTTTTCTTGTATCCTGCAGACATTCTGAGTTAATTTTACTTTTAGTTCTGGTTTACATTGTTATAATGATATGTACTGTTATAAAAGTGATGTGCTTCTACAGTGATTGTGGGATTACACAGGAGGTTATTTTACAAACATCTGATTACAGATGACCATCTGATTACATATAATGGTTTATACACACTAATATCTAACTACTGAGTTCAAAGATTTGTACTATATATTATAATGTATTCTCCAAAGATGGGGAAAAAGGGGTTTTAAGAATGGACTGAAAGCAAATTGCTTAGTTCTTTACTCATGTTTATTAATACTATAACATGTATATTAAGAGTGCACATTAGCTATTTATGATGTTTAAGTTTCATTTGCACAGAAGCAGCAGTAATAAATATGTTTAGGTAGTAATTTAAGGGTGCTGGAGAGTGGTTTGCAAGATTTTTTTCATCAAACCAGGAATGGTTTATTCCCATGACTGAGGATAAGAATGTTTTTAATTCAGATTATTTAGTATTAATCTTAAGGTTTTTGTCCACAACAAATTGTTCATATGACAGTCCTTTTTTATAGTACTGATTTATGATATATTAGTTCTTAAATCATCTGTTTCAAAAGATGCCAGTATACAAATGTCTTTTTTTGAATAGTAATGGGTTAAATAACACAATAAAGAGAGGTAGTTTAAATAAGTATTTCACTTCAGACAAAGCACATAGTCTTTTTGCAAGAAACTAATTTACCAACCAAAGATTTAGGCAGATTGCTATTAAAAGGTTATTCAGTTTCAGTAGGTTCCCATTTCGGTTCAGAAAGAAGAGGTATTCTTATTTTGTGGAAGAAAACACTTGGTTTACCTAAGATAGTAATACTTACTCTGACAAGAATGGTATGCTGGGATTAGTGGTAATAGAAACAGATAAAAAGCTTACACCCTCATCAACAGATACCAGATTAATGGAGTAGCATCTAAAATGGCTAAGAAATATTTAGATAGCATTACATTTTTTCAAAAAGAGAAATGTTGACAGCTGGAGATTTTAACTAAGTTATAAAATAAAGACACTACTAAAAAAAATCAGACTATCTTCTGTAGCTAAACATTTAAATTGTTATATAAATGCAATGACTATAACAGCTTTTTCAGATTTAAACTTACCATGTTCTTTAACATATACTCATCATTTTTTTTAGATTTGAGACCTAAAACAATATTGATAAAATTTTTATATCTAATGGGCTCTATTCATCAACAAAGGATGTATTGATAGTCTTACATCCTTTGTCTGACCATAATGCTATTACCTTTACTTTAAGTCCAAATAACAATCTATTGTCATAGACTCCCTGCATGTATAATTAAAACAACAGGTTCCAGTGATTGTTTTTCAATTTATGGAATTTAACAATAATGGTGAAGTTACAGATGCCATCTTATGGGATACATTAAAAGTTATCTATATGGTAAAATTAAACATTGGTATACATGTAAAAGAAAGGAATGGGAAAAAGAATTGAATGTCTTACAAACTGACATTGATAAATTAAAATTAAAACCCAATGATAAAGCTACAAATATAGAGTTGAAAAACCTAAACCAGAGATATCTAGAAAAATACTATCTCAGAATATTTCAATATGGAAAAAAATAAAGACATATTCAATAAATCCTGAGAGACTTCATAGACTGGCTATTAAATTAAAAATATGAATAAAACAACTCATATTAAGGCAATTGTTTATAAAAAAGGGAAAATACTAAAATAACTAATTTAAGAGATATACTAGAAAGATTTACAAAATATTATGAAAAAAAGAACAGAACTATAAATGTTTTGATAATAGCAATTTAAGGAATAATTTCTTGAAAGAAAACATGCATTATAAACTAAACAAAGAAAAAAAGTAAAATGGATAAGTCATTTTCTTTTAATGAAGTAAAACACCAAATAAAAAATCTCAAAACTAACAAAACTCCTGGGATTAGACAGGATAATTCCTGAATTGTACACACTTTTACCTGATAATATTCTTGAAACTTTATTAAAAGCCTTTGAAGAAGTTAGAAACACTTCTAATATTCTTTCCCCCTTCATGGAAATATTCTCTTATTGTACTCATTTTAAAATCCGATAAAAACCCTGCTTTATGTTCTTTCTATTACCCTATATCACTCTTAAACATAGACTATAAGATTTGCATCTCTAAATTAGCAAAAAGGTTAAATTATATGCTGTAGGGTTAGTAAATGAGGACCAGACAATTTTATAGCAAACAGAAGAGTTCAAGATAATAGTATTTGACTATTTTCATTGACTGATATAGCAAATATAAATAAAAAAGAACTTTTAAATAACTTAGATGTGGATAAAGATTTTGATTCTGTGACCTGGCCTTATTTGTTTAGAGTGCTAAATGAATACATCTTTTCCTATGACTTTATAACTGTAATTAGGAGCCTTTACAATAATTCAACATATTTTGTTAAAATAGGCTTTATCTAAACCTACTTGATATATTAAGAAGCATGAAACAAGGATGTCCTCTTTCTCCTTTATTTGCTCCAATTATAGAACCATTCACTGACTACATAAGATCTAATGGTTTTAAAACAGATACGGACTCTTCCTCTAAGAATAAATATTTTGCAGATTTTATTCTGTTAGCTAGTAGTGATACCTGAAATTTCTCTAGATCATATAGTTACCTCTTTGGATTGTTTTGAAAAGTTTCCAATTTGAAATTCAATCATAATACAACAAAAACAGTGTTCATTAATAAAATTTCACCACCTTTTTAAAATCTTATACATTTTTTTCTGTTGGGAAAACTCTCAGATTAAATATTTAGGAATTACTTTTGGGTCCAATAATAAAGATTTGATATCAGTAAATTACAAAAATGTCAAAAAAAAAACAGAAGCAGCAAAAATAAATAAATAAAAATGCTGGCAGGCAGAGTTTCACAGGCAGTGATAAGCCAAAGGTGTATTTAATGATAAAAATCCACAAGAAAAAACAATAAAATGTGAGCGCTTTCATTAAACAAGTGTTAACTTCATCAGACACCATTAAAATGCAAGACAGACATTTATATACATATAAAAAACACTCTGGGTAAGCAAAGAGAGGCTGCTACAAACTACAAAAATGTAACTGATACAATTATAAAATTGGAATAGATTATTCTTCACAATGGAAGATAGACTTACACGGATTAAAATGATAATTCTACCAAAAATATTATACTACTGTCAGTCCTTAGTTCTTCCTCCTCCTAAAAAAATAACAAAAAACTCTATTCTAATAAAGATTTTATGGCATCCTAGAAAAAAACAAGGGAATATTTTGATTGGCATACAAATAGCTGGGAAGAAGGCGGCAATGGATTTCCTAACATTGAGATGCAAGCTAAATCTGTCATTATTAGAGTAATACTATTGTGACTTGACTCTTTGCCTGTCTCTTGTTGGAAATTAATACATGAGAGAACATTAGATAATAATAAATCTGATATCAAATCTTATTTGAAATTGAGAATTAATGCATCCTATTAGGTTTTAAAAGATTATGACTTAAAGGAAAGATATAAATTTACTTTCAATCCTTTTAGTGGCAAATAATTTTAAACAGATTTATGAATTCAAATTATTTTGTTAAAGAATTACTAATTTTATTATTTCCCATAGCATTCACATATGAATATTTTTATGTGTTAATGCAATTATTATGTTCGACCTTACAAATAATTAAATTTTGTGGCATCTATTTCTTAATGTAAATAAAGTTCATTTAACTGCTTGTTTAATAGGAAGAAACAGTCTGGAGAAAAAAAGCTGTTTAGACACACAAACCTATAAGGAATATATTCAAGACAGAATTAAAATATAATTATAACTTCATATTAAGGCTATTCCAAAATGTTTACATTTTTTTTTCAAATATAAATAATAATCCATCCAATGGGAGGTCATATTTGTCAATTATTTATAAGATAAGAACAGAATTTGTTACTCATGATTTCAGGAATTATTCAACAAAAATTAAGAATGAAATATGTTCAAATGTAAATAAATTGTTCTTAAAATCTGCAAGAAAGTCAGTCTTCACTTTATTGGAAGATCTAGACCTGGAAGTTATTACACAGAGTTTTTTTTAACACTTCACAAAACTGCATTAATATATAATTCAGAAAAAAATAAAATCCTGAAGATGTAGAGATGTTCCTGATGCAGAATGGACCCACATGACAACAGAATGCAAGATGGTGTGTCTTACTTTTGGACTGATTTTAAAAACTTCTCCCAATCACTGTGGTCAGTTAAATGTATTACTACTGATACTTTGATTTTATTCAGTGTCCCATTCCCAGCCACTATACCAGTCTCACAAACACCTTTTCTTTGATTTGTCCTAGCTTTTGCTAGGAAAGTTACAACTAAAAACTGGAAATGCAAAGCTACACTTTCTTTGAGGGAATTTATTAATCAGGCAAAATCTGTTTCTAAGAAAGAATTGTCAACCATAAAACTGAGAACTATGAATATAACTCATTAGTACATATCCTGGCAAAAGAGGGAAGTAGTGGTGCAGCGGTTAGCTTTGTTGCCTCACAGCAAGAGGTTCTCCCGTTCGATTCTCGGCTGGAGCGCCTTCTGTGTAGAGTCTCTACATGTCCTCCCCATGGTCGTGTGACATCTAAAGACATGCAGGTAGGTGTGTGCATGAATGGGTGTGCCTTCTTTGAAGGCTGGGCATCGGGCTGGGCAACTCGGCACAGTAAAAATCCACTGCCGATCATTAGTGGACCAGAGTCCTGCTGTGGCAACCCCTAACCAGGAAAAGCCAAAAGAATACACAGTACATATCCTGGCAAAAACTTAATGACTTCTTAGAAAGCTATTAATGGTTTAGTGTATATAAAAATTTCTTGTTGTGGACAATTGTACATAGCTATATTCTGTTATTTGTTTTGTTATGAATGTTTGAAATTTTGTTCGACATTTTAAAATCAAATAAGTCTTAAAAAAAGAAAAAGAAATGGCAAAATGGAGAATAGCAGCAGCAAAAGTAGTTGGCAACAAAACTGCCACCCAAATTATATGTACATTTAAGTACTGCAAAAGACAGCATCGTGAAAAAAATGTTAAATCTTAACCCTCAAAATGGCACAGAACCGAGGGAAGAGAAGCAGAAGTACTTCACCAGAGAGGAGACAAAAAATGAACTGACTTTGACAGGAATACCTTGTACTCTACATGAGAGACTACCAAAATAAACATTATGGAGAGAATACTGCAACAACAAAAAAAAAAAATAAAAAAATAAAAGAGAGAGAGAGAGAGAAATCTAAATATCAATGCAAACGAAGTAGCCTGTGGCAATTTCTATCCAATGAGGTAACTTGAAACATGGTTAAAGAGATCTGGGATCCTGAGCAGCTAACCACTGTGAGTTAAGGTGGGAGGGCTACTGCTGGCCTTGGAAAGTTTCACCAACCAGACTTAAGTCCTGATGACAGTAAAGAATTTTGGAACTCCAAATGCAGATTCTGAGTTATAAGATTATTATACCTGTCCAGCTGCTAATGTGAAATGTGACTGATAGTTTCTGAACTGATGAAAACTGTGGTCAGGTACATTATTAATTCTTCCAGCAAAAGATGTCATTCTCGAGGAACTCTTGTCAGATATAAGCAGAACCCTAAGGTTCAATAAAACGCAGGAAAAGAAATCCTGGATCCAGCTGACAGTGAAAGGAAAGAAGGTGCTCAAATAATGATTTAAGACCTCTTCAAGCAAATTGCACTGAGACACAATAAAATAATATCAGTAATCTATCTGACTGAACATTGAACTGGTGATAAT
>NC_056745.1:683984205-684164205 GCF_019279795.1 Protopterus annectens | reverse complement strand
TTTTCTGGTTTATTCAGTCATTCAGACTTATCTTCATGACCAAATCAAGCTAGACATGGGTGACCCAAACATTAACACGGAGACATGAATTACAGCCAAATCAACAACTTTAAAAACAATCACAGAATAACATCCATTGCTTATAGAAACAAGGAAATTTGCAGAAAGCTGCATTCACAGTAGAAATATTGACAATACTGACAACATATATGGCAAAAAACAGCTGAGAAATTACAAAATAAGAATACAGCAACTATGGTGGTATAGATTCAAACAATCATTGTGGAGCTAACCACCAATCACAATGAAAGGACTCTAGCTGTGACTGACCAAAGGGAAATCATTTGGGTCTTTCAAACTGAACCACTGACTGCAAATGTACTTACTATTTTAAATTTGTTAGCACAAGTAGATAGTGTGCCGATCACTAATGACCAATTTAGGTCTCATCCCAGGAATGACACCAAGAAAAAAAAAAGCTCTGGGCTGATGAAACTCCTTCATACAAATGACATTTACTTTTTTATTTAAATTTGTTTACTGGGTTAGAACACAGATCAAACAATAACCAATTACAGGCTCAGCCATTCAGCAGTTCAGTGATCCCTAGGTTTAGCAAACATTAGGGGAATCGGAGTAATTATCAAGAAAGGCATTGCAGCTGTATACTTACCAAACAAGCACTGAAGTCAGTCAGGAAAAAAAATCCTGGCGCAAAAAAATACTTTATGCCTTTGTCTATGGGACTCACTTAACTTTTGTGTCTGAAACTGGAAAATCGGAAGATTCCTTTCATATTATCATAAAGAAAAAAAGCTGGTGAATCCTCCTTCTGAAAAAATACCAACTGTGACTTTTGTATAACGCAAGTTAGTATACCATCTTTTTCAAGAAGGGTTACCCTCTGTATAAAAGAAAAGATGTCACACATCTATGACAATACGAAGTGAACAGGGATGATATAAAGAATAAACAAATACACGAAATAGTCAATGTGTTCATGCATATTAGTTAACAGTATTCCTTAATATTTTAAGGTAACAAACAATGACTTGAAAAATAAACAGAAATTAACATTAGAGCTACAGCAGCAGTTTTTGGGTGAAAAGCAACAGTAATTATTTTTTCTATTAACTGCAATCAATATTTTTCTTGAACAAACAGTATAAATGACACAAATAAAGCATACAACACAGCTGCAAAAATACAATGCAAAGATAAAGCCATATAACTAATATGAATATTATAGCAATAACCCATGCCTGGGTGTGGGTAATGCTGGATTTACCTACGGTTGGCATGGTTTGGTCATGAGGGCGAAGCCCAAGTGGCCAAACAAAGCCAACCATGGGTAAATCCAGCATTACCCACACCCAGAAGTGGGTTATTACTATTATACAATGACATTATTTTAAAAAAAAAAAAAAAATTACTTTTCTTAAATAATGGCATTGTATAATGTCTCCTTGCTGCCCTTCCGCAGCTGTCTGGTATTCTGCGGCAGTTCTGATGTACTGCGCATGCGTATGCCTATGCAGTACATCGGAACTGTGGGCAAAAGCAACGGAGAAAGCAAGATCTCCGTTGCTTTTTGCAAACTGTTTTCGCTATGTTAAATGGGTTTAACATAGCGAGACAGCTTTAAAAAAAAGCAACGGAGAATCTCCGTTGCTTTTTTTAAAGCTGTCTCGGTATGTTAAGCCCATTTAACATAGCAAGACAGTTTTGAAAAAAGCAACGGAGAAAGTAAGATCTCCATTGCTTTTTAGAAACTGTCTCGCTATGTTAAAGGAGTTTAACATAGTGAGACAGCTTTAAAAAAGCAACGGAGAATCTCTGTTGCTTTTTTTAAAGCTGTCTCGCTATGTTAAACTCGTTTAACATAGCGAAACAGATTGAAAAAAAAGTTAGAGTAATGGAAAAAGTCTGTGCGACCGGACCTTTTTCCATTACTATAACTCTGATTTACAACGTGCACTCTAACCAATCAGCATGCACGTTTTTGAATATTAATGGGGGGCAGTTGTATAATATTCTTTCTACCATTGATTAGTGACTGCAATTTTTGAAGAGCTAAAGTAGCATGTACTTGCTATGCAGATGAAGTCTCCCACAGCTGAAGCAGGATGTGAAGCTCTGTAAGCAGTAAGAAGAACTAAAGAATTTTTCTTGTGATGTACTAGGAGGCAAATAGTTAACAATACAACGAGTTGGATAATGCTCTTCCCAAGGACTGAGGAAATTTTGGCTTAAAAGCTGACCAGCATTAACAAAGGAAGAAGAGGCGGTCATCACTACGGGTCTTAATAATATAGTCCCAAAGGACATTACAGAAAGTACAGTTGTGCAAGCAAACTTACCATAACAGTAAATATTAGAATGATCAATAACTGCGGTGGTGGTGCTGCAGTAGCGTTGTCGCCTCACAGTAACACATTGTCCTGTTCGATTCTCAGCTAAAGCATCTTCTGTGTGGAGACGTGCGTGAATGGGCGTACCTTTGTTGAAGGTTGTGCGTCAGGGCTGGCAACTCGGCACGTAAAAAAATCTACTGCCAATCATTAGCAGACCGGAGTTCCGCTGTGGCGACCCCTAACTGGGAAAAGCCGAAAGACACAACAACTGCTGCAGTAGTCTAAGCTATATGAGATAGCCTGCATAGGGTAACAACCAGTCAACTTCTAAAGTTTCAGATCACCTGCCACACACCCAAATAGTTACTAAAAAGTCAGCTTTGGGTGCAAAGCCATTCAGAGCTTTCACTTTCATGCCAACAAAGAGGCCTACATTTTCACCCCTTGAGAAAGGTCCTAGCAAAGCCTGTCCTAGACCTGGAGAATGAATCTAACTTATAGTGCTTTGTAAAACTGTAGACAGAGGAACAAGCTGGTGCTTCTATAATAACTTCTAGAGTCCAACCCTTTCCAAAAAGCCATAGATGAAGCCAAGGCCCTAATAAGAGTGAGCCTTGATCCTGCCTTGAATAGTTTTGCTGTGGTGGGAATAACAAAAAGTAATAGCCTGAGACAACAATTTGAAATAGTCTGCCTTGACTTAGGTTTTCCCTTCTTCTTACCTTCATAAGAAATGAACAACTGATTAGAAGTTATAAACTATTTTGTTCTGTCATGACCGTATCCTGGTTGTGTGTGAACATTCAAGGTATAAAAGCATCCTTTCCCCTTGTTTTTAGGTTCTGGAAAGAAAATAAAAAAGATGGACATGCTGGTTTAAGGTAAACTCTGATACCCGTTTAGGCACAAAAGAAGGATTAGTTCTGAAAAGAAATTTATCAGTGTGGAAGATGAGATAAGGATGACACACAAGACCTTCCAACTCAAGATACTCTTCTTTCTGAAGTCAGAACAATGAGTAAACATGTTTTCCATATTAAGAATATCAAGTCAGCTTAATAGGCTGGTTCTGGAGCAAGTATTTGCTTCTCTAACACAAAATTAAACATTCCAAGGAAAAGCTAGTGTTTTTCTCAGAGGCTTCTTATGCAGAACCTCTTTAAAAAAAAAAATTCACACAAGGCTGCACTGAACAACAGGGATCAATGGGCACACATGCTGAAATGGCCAATAAATGAACCTTGATAGACGAATAACACATAGGCCATAGGATAGTAACTCACACCAATACTGTAAAACTAGAGAAACACTATCCCTGAATGAGCGTTGGTTCTTTCGTTGGCACCAACTAAAAAAACTTTTCTATTTGCTAACATATGATTTTCTAATAACCGGCTTTCTTGTCTTCATTAGTACCTGCTACAAGTTTCTCAGAAAACAGATGCCCAAAATGTATCAAGACCCTATCATTTATGCAGTCAGTTGTAGTTGATTGAGGCCAGCATGAATCAAACAAACCTGATCTTGTGCAAGTAAATCCAGTCTGTGAGGAGGCTTGTGGTAATTGCCTCTGGGCATTTTGCAAAAGGGAGAACCACTGCCACCTGGGCCTGAAGGGAATCGCCACAGTGACATTTGGGGAGTCCTTCTGAATCAATCAGTGGAAAAGCATACAAGATCATTCTTCTGCAAGGAAAATAAAAGGTATCTGTCTTCCATGTTTGGAGTCCTAGAACTGGATTTTACAAGTTGATTGTTCAGAGAGAAGGCAAAAAAGGTCTACCTAGAGAATTCCCCAGAGATGGATAAATATTGGAAGGCCACTCCCATTGAGTTTCTGTTCATGAAGGTCTGGCTTGGTCATGCTCAACTTGTCTGCCACACAATTTTGCTCTGGTGGAATGTAACAAGCCTGCAGAGTGAGAACGTGCTGTAAAGCTATATCCCAAGCTAACATGTTCATGTTTATGTACCACTTTACTGTGATATTGTCTCTAAACACTAGAAAATGTCCCAGTGACCGCATATAATTCTGAGAGTTGACAATGTTTATAAGAGCTAGCATCTCTTATGTAAATGTGTTTTAGTTGGTCTTTTTTGCCCCAAAGACCCTGCACTTTTATGCAAATTGACACTACTCCCTAAGCATGGACTGAGGTGTCTGTTGTGAAGATTGGGAGACCTGAATTCTGAGAAATCTGATGTCTCAACTATCCAATTTCCCTTTTTAAAAATCCCAGAACTGCAATATGAAAAGACAATAGGTGTTGGTGCTGATGCCAAAGAGATTTCAGACACAGTACTTAAAGACGGCTGCACATTGAGTAAAGCTTAATTTCAGCTCTGCCAGTATGAAAACAGAAAGAGCCAGTAAACAAATATTTTTGGGTAAATTTCAGTAACTGGCTAGTAGTGGACTGCCTGGATGTCAGCAACAAAGAAATTCAGAGAATGTGAAAGAAAATCAACCACAAAAAGTGAGGAAAAAACACCGACAGGGAAGAATTCTCCAGCTGTTCAGCAAAAAGCAGTGCAAGATCCAGCTTTGGTCCACAACATTACTTCCAGTAACCTGAAGAAAAACAAATAAGTCAAATGCAGGGACTTCCAAGATGACTGCACACTGAGTAACAGCTTAATTCTAGCTCTCCCAGTGTGAAAATGGAAACGCAGCACAGAAGGCCAGCAGACTTGAGTTTATGGGTAAATTTCAGTAACTGGCTAGTAAGTGTACTGCCTGGATGCCAGGAAATAAAAATACAGAGGACCTGGAAAAAATCAACTACAGAAAGTGAGACAGAAACACTGATTGGGGAAAGTTCTGCAGCTGTTCAGCAAAAAGCAATGCTACATCCAGACATGAATTTCAGTAACCTACAGGAAGATAGAAAGAAAATAATGCTGGAGTATACCAACACAAACAACAAAAGGCTGGAAAAGATGGAAGAAGCTTTAAACAAATATTCAGATGTGGTGTCAACCCTGCAAAAATCGGAGTGAAAAATTAAGAAAATGATGGCTGATTGACACTGCTCAGGAAGAGATGTTTCAAAAAATAACCGAGTTAGAGGACAGAGCACATAGGGAAAACCTGAGATTTTCAGCTATAACAGAGAAGCTGGAAGGAACAGACGCATTCATTTATGAAAGCACAAATAAGCAACTAGACTAATTGTTAGTTGAAAAGGTATAGCATGTGTATGGTCCAAACTTGGCTATGTGAAATCAACATAAACCTTTATTGGTAAAGATGCAATCCTACCAGCAGAAAGAGTTGATTTTGACAAAGCTATGGCAGAAGGACAAAGTACTAACAATAGGAGACAGCAGAGTGTTTGTGGAGAATAATTACTCATTGTACACCACGCAGAAGAGAAGCAAATTTATTCCACTATTCGGGGAATGTCAAGACACAGGTGTGAGATACAAACTGCTGTACCCAGTAGTCTTCCCTGGAGGGGCAGAATCATTGTTTGATGAAGTACATGCTAAGGAGGAAATACAAAGGTTTGTCCAACAAAAAGTGAGCTGTGAAACAGAAAGAGATTCTGCTTCTTGCTCTTCTGATAATAAAGACCACAGAGAGACTGTACCTGTGAAACTTTTCCCAGTGTTTCAATGGAAAATGTTGGAGTGAAGGAAGGGAGCAAGAGAGCTGACTAGAATTGAGAGTAAGTTGAAAATGAAGCAGTGACAGAATTGGGAAGATGGATACAATCAGTAATAAAAACAGTTACTTAATGTGGGATTACAATGCAATAATTGTGTGCGTTAAATATGACTGAACAAGAAAATCTAAAAATATTGGACTTTTACAGAATTTGCTGGACTTGTGGGAGGCTCATTAATGTTCAAAAAATGCTTTGGTGAGGGAAGAGGAGGGAGAAAATTAATAAGTAAAGATAATGTTTTCTTATTAGCATTAATTTTGTGGTGTATGGCTTGCATGCTATAAAGCAAAGTTTTCTCAGTTATTTTAAGTGTAATGGGGATTGTAAACAGGTGCTGCTTTTTTTCTTTCTCCCTTCTCTCTCTCCTTCTTCAGTTATGAGAAATGCAAGCAACGCAATGAAAAAAAGCCTGATTAAAAAGAGCATGACAAAAGAAAATGTAATGTGCTTTTTCTCATTCTGGCATGGGGAAATGACTGGATTAAGGGACTTTATATCGACTTAGTAACAAGTTTTAAGAGTAAGCAAATAAATGAAAAAAAATACTGAATATTATGAGGCTTTTCTCTAGCAAAAACATGTATGCTCAGTAGCAGTTCTGTGTGTTCCACGGAAACAATCTGATAAAGAGAAACTGGCTTCCTGGTTCTCGTGTTTCCATGGAGACAATTTGATAAAGAGAAACTGGCCACAGGCTGGTAGAAAGTGACTGGTTGAAGGAAAGAAATGAGAAGAGAAACTGGCTAGGACATAATGTTCTCTGAAAGTATTCAGGTGTTTTCCCAGCTGCGAAAGCTACAAAAAAGAAAAAAAAAAGCAATTAGCATTTAGTAGCAGCACAGGCCGTATCATGCATATTTTAGGTTAAATCAATTCTGAGTGTGGCTGTCAGTTTGGGACTTTTGTTCCTATTAGGAGGGTAAAACTTCAGTATTTGAAGATGTACATAGTTTTGCGTGCGAGTATTAAGTTAATAGGAATTAGTGGGGGCATTGGGGGTATGTTTATTTTTTTCTTTGATGGCTATCAATAAAACAAAAACTTTTGTAAGATGTGACATAGGCACAAATGGATATGACACGAAACAACTGTATAAAAGTTCAACTTGTCAAACAGTGTATGCATGTAACACAAAAGCTGGAACTAGATATTTAACAAAAAAGGTGTCACACCTAAAAGATGGGAATAATAACTTTTTAATGCAATGATGCTTTCTGCAATATATTTAAATGTCAATGGTCTAACAGATAAATACAAAGACAGTACTGAACTATATTAAAAAATGTAGAGTGCAAATAGTTATGTTACAGGGAGGAAATAAAAGGAAGGGAGCTATGGTTAAGAAGTAACAAGACTTTTTTAAAGGGAATGACAAATGTTAAAGTATTGCAGAATAAGGGGAATCTCACAAAAGGAGAACAGGATCAACTGCAAAATGCTAAGTGATACCTTGATAATATGCATGAGTTTAGAAAGATGGCTGTTAAGCAATTTTTTTTTTAATAACACTAGAGCACAAAAACTTTTAGCACACCATCTCAGGCAACGAAGAAGAAAGGGCTGTCACCAAGCTTAGGGAGCCTATAACAAGGAACGTGACAAGAGATCCCCGTAGAGGTATCAGAAATATTTTGAAACTTCTATAAAAGTCTGTATAAAGCAGAGAAACATGGAAATCAAGAAAATACACAAATGGAAATGTTTACGGAATGCCAAGATTAGAAGTAGATGAGGCTCAATTACTAACAGTTAGGACAGAAGGTGAAGGTATAAAAATTGTGATGTATAACCAATCAACAGGAAAGTTGCTGTAATTAAATCATAAGGTGATTCAACAAAGTATTAGTTTAACGGTGCGCATACTTATGCAACCAGCTTACTGCACGTTTTTTATATTTTTTTCCCCCTAACAGACTAGTTTGTTTTTCAATTAAATCGTACAAGTTATAGGTCACATTAAAGGTGGGAAAAGTTTGAAATGATTTGTTGTGGTCTCATTTTTTTATATCACACAAACCTGACATTTTAACAGGGGTGTGTACACTTTTTATATCCACTGTAAATGTATGACTGCTTATGTTGTGAGTGATGGTTTAATAAAGATGTTTCCTGTTTAAAAAAACAGGGCAGGAATTGAATAATTTATGTAATGTTGTTTAGGTTATATAATATATAGCAATATATATGAAGTAGAGTGCTTGTTAATGTTCATTTAATACAGTTTGATTACTTTTGCATAAATGTGAATTTGCTTATATCAAAATTGATAATTTAATAAAGATGTTTTAAAAAATGTACTCAGAGATGATTAAAATAAAAGAAACACTGATGGGGTATATCAACTCAAACAACAAAAGGCTGGATAAAATGGAAGAAGCTTTAAACAGATATTCAGATGAGGTGATAAAACTGCAAAAATCGGAGGTCAAAATGAAGAAAAGGCTGGCTGAATACAAGACTGCTCAAGAAAAATAAGTTATGTATTACCATAATGTCGAACTTCATCTATTCTTAACCGATGGGTTATGATTCCAATACGTGGAACAGATACAGTCATTATATAGCTTGCTCCAGACAAAAACCTCTCAATCTAATAGTCTACCCATAATGCACCTCTCTACATTACCTCAGATCGAGTTTGCAGGCTTATAGAACAACAGAATGGAACTAATCCCAAATGAAGAAGCCATGTCTAGGGAATGTCCTAACAGAAAAAAACCATGACAAAAAATTTGCTCCGCCAGGAATCCACAGTAGGGGGAAAGAGGGTGGGATGCCAAGAACAGATGAAGATTGACAACACAGATGGAACATTATGGTAAGACATAACTTCTTTATCTGATGCTGTCAATCTTCATTCATTCTTGACTGATGGGACAAAGTCTCCAGCTACTTCAGATCCTGGGTGGCCCTATGGAAGGATATTCCTAAGAACCATAGAAACAAAGGCATCTCTTCCCCTGGAGACCAAACCCAATTTGTAATAAGTAATAAACATATGCAGAGTAGCCCATGTTGCTGCTGTGCATATTTCACTCAAGGAAGCTTTAGAATGGAAAACAGCTGAAGTAGCCATAGATCTAGTGGAATGTGCCTTCACCTGCATTGGAAGCTTTAGATTCTTTCTGCTATAAATGAATGTAATGCAATCTCTCATCCATTTTGACAAGGTAACCATAGAAACAGATTTCACTAAGGTTGCGCCAGAGAAGGAGACAAATAATTGTTCTGATCTCCTAAATTTAGTTCTGTTGAGATAGAAATGTTAATTGTCTGCAAGCATCTAACAGGTGTAAACAGTACTTGCCTTTATTTAAAAAATTTGTAAAGAATACAGGTAAGTCTATAGCCTGATTAATGCTGGACTCTCAGACCACCTTTGGAAGAAAGGATGGATTGGTCCTGAGTGTAACTCTATCCTTATGGAAAATTAAGCAAGGGGACTTAGAACACAAGGCTTGTAATTCGGAAACTCATCTTGCAGAGGTGATAGCTATAAGAAGTGTTTTCCAAGAGAGTAAAATTAAGTCACAAGTAGTTGCTGTTTCAAAGGGGGAAAGT
Organism: Protopterus annectens; assembly: GCF_019279795.1. Taxonomy (NCBI): domain Eukaryota; kingdom Metazoa; phylum Chordata; order Ceratodontiformes; family Protopteridae; genus Protopterus; species Protopterus annectens. The sequence continues at coordinate 684,154,619 of NC_056745.1, read as the reverse complement.
ACCAATGATTGCAAGACAACAATCAGGTCCCATGGTGGTACAGTGATAGAGAAGCTTTAAATGGATAGTAGCCTTGAGGAAAACTTTATAAAGTCTGTGAAATTAATGGTAGATCTCTGAAGCCATTATGAAAGTTAGAAATGGCAGCTAGGATGACCTCCCTACTAAAAGGAATGGCCAAAAATTCTAGAACTTTTTCCACTGGGGCTGAAAAGGGGTCGTGGCCGTTATCGCAAGCCCAGATAGAAAATCTCTTCCATTTACTGAGGTAGAGATTCCTGATAGATGGTTTATGGGATGCCAGCAAAATTTTTCTTACTGGGGATGGAATATCATTATGCCTGGTGACTATTGGAATTGGAGGAACCAAGCAGTTAGCTTGAGACTTTGAAGACTGGGCTGCACCTTTCCCTGAGGTGAGACAGAAGGTCCTGAATTGGGTCTAAAATCCATAGATGGTGAATTAGATGAGGCTATAGGATGGGAAACCAAATTTTATCAAGGCCAGAAGGGTGCAATGATGATTACTTTGCTTCTCAACCTGGCTACTTTCTTGAAGAAAAGAGGGATCAGAGAGCCAATCAAGGAGAACAGCATCTGTAGGGGACTCCTCCTGAGGGGGGATTAGAGCAAAGAAGCTTCTGTACTTGTTGTCTAGGGGTGAAGCAAGGCTGGCTCCAGCGATGAAGATCTTCTTCCCTATCTTGGGACTGAAAGACCACTCATGAGGCATCAGAATGCATCTGCTTAGTTTATCCGCTATCATGTGTGAATGCCCCAGGATGTGCACTGGTATCAGAAAGCGGAAGGAGGCACTGGCCCATTGCCACATTTGGAGGGCTTCTCGATACAAGGGATAGGATTTGGTTCCCCTTACTTGATGTACCAGACTATGGACATGTTGTCTGACTGAATTGCAATTGTTCCTTGAGGTAGGGCAGAATGAAATGCTTGTAATCCTAGTAGCACCGCCCTCAGCTCCAGAACTCTGATATGCAGATTGGTCTCTATCGGGGACCGAGTGCCTTGAATTGTCCTTCCCAAACAATGCCCCCTCGCCCCATCTGGGAAGCAACTATGGCTTTGGGTTGTAGACGGACAAAGGGGCTACCCAAGAGAATTTCTTCAGATTCCATCCACCAGGATAGGACTTTTTTGCAGTGACTGGTGATAAGTATGAGGTGGTTCATTGGGTGGGTTAGAATGGACCACTGATTCTCAAGATGCCATTGCAATAATCTCATGTGAAATCTCACTAGTGGGACTAGAGTGATCACCACTGCCATGGACCCTAATGCCTGAAGCACTAGTAGGGCTGGTACTTTGTTTGAGCACAGGAGAGAATAAACTTGAGATTTTATTTTTTTATAATCTGTGGGCAGGTAAGGAGGCCTCACAAGAGAGAGTGTTGAGACTAGCTCCGATAAATTCCATATCCTGTGAGGGAGTCATTTGAGACTTTGTAAGGTTGACAGTGATGCCTTAGCTGCAGGAACAATTGCAGGATGAATTCTGTCACCTGCAGCAGTAGATGTCTGGTGGAAACGGTGATGAGCCAGTCATCTACATATGGAAATACCCAGAATCCATGCAGTCTCAAGTGAGCAGTTACAGCTGCCATACATCTGGTGAACACCCTGGGACTGTGGTGAGAACAAAGGGCAGCACCCTGAACTGATAGTGACTGGCTCCTAGCCGAAAGTGAAGAAACCTTCTTGAATGTCTGTCCATTTTTATGTGGTAATATGCATATTGAATTCTATAGTGCACATCCAACTGTTTTCTTCTAGAAAGGGAAGTACTGACTGAACCAATGACATCCGGAATTTGGACTGTTGAACAAATTTGTTTAGAATGCTGAGATGGATAATCAGTCTCCAGCCCCTACATTTTTTTTACACTAAAAAGAACCTTGAGTAAAATCTGGATCCTATCTGGTCTGGTGGGACTTCTTGGATGGCACTTTTTTCTAGCAGCTTCTGTATTTCCAAGGTTGTTTGATCCCTCTAACTAGGTGGAACATCTGGGAGTCTTGGATAAAGGGTGAAAGGGATAAAGGGGGAAAGGGATAAGGTAACCTCTGGAAATAATTCTTAACACCCAGGCATCTGTGGTTACTTGTCACCAGGCTGTTGGGTGCAAAGAAAATCTTCCCCCTGACTGCCTCCGGAAGTAAGCAATCGGGCCTCCTTTCTAGAGTGCTAATAGGGTTGGCCAGAGAAAGACTCCCTGGAACCCTGGTTTTGTGGGCCACCTCTGCCTTACATCAGAACTCCCCCCTCTGCCCTGAGGGGAGTATGCACCATGTATGTCCTGGAAAGGCCTCTGGGACTTCTTGAACCACATCTTCCCACTATCCTGATTCCTGGAATAGGCTTGTTGGGGAGCAGAAAAACGTATGCCCACTGCAGACAGGGTATTTCCATCTTTCTCATACCTGGATAGAGTTTAACTTTTGGGCCAAATAAGGAGCATCCGTCAAAAGGTGCATTGACAAAGGAAGACTTGAATGGCTCCACAAACTCACACAGGAGTATCCACGCGTGTCATGAAATAGCAAGACCTGAACCAACTGACCTGGTCACTCCTTTGACTGCATGTGCAATGAGCCGCATGGACAAATTAGAGATAGACTCCGTGTAGCTAACTGGGAGGCCACTTTTTCTTGGACACCCTTAGCTACTGCTCCTGCTAGGGTATCCAACAACTCCTTGCCCAAATCCCTCTGGAGTCTAGTGAAATGTACCATGAAGTTCAAGGATCTAATGGTAAAAGTTGAAGATGCATTAACCCACTTCCTAAATCTGTTCATCACCATTGACTCCCGGTTAGGGGGATGAACAGTGGAGCTTTCCTCAGCCAGTTCCTTTTTAGTGACAGCCGCTACGACCATAGCATCTACTGTTAATCCTTTCACCCAGTACTGGTGATCCTCGGGAGGGGAAAGTATCTTATCTGGTCTCCAGGGAATCGGTTCTATCAAGTCAGGGGTCTTCCAAGCCCGGTGAGCAATCAATTTAATAAGACAGTCAGCAGGAGGGGGTTACCCAGGAAGTAGATGGGTGAGCTCCAAAGGTTTGCAAGTACACAGACTCCACAGAGGAAGTGTCTTTGGACTTCCAGCTACCCCTCTGTTTTAGTATCTCCAGAATGTCTCCAAAGGAGAAGCCTGCTGGGGGTGACTGGGGGAGCCATCCCGCTCATCGAAATATGTGTCGTCAGTGACATACTCTTCAGGGGAGTCCAGGTATCCTCTTATACAATTTCTTCCGAGGAGGCTCTTCAGTGGGAACATCTGAAGAGGACTCAGAAGAGGTGGGAACCTTGGTCAGTATCTCTTGCATCCTTGAAGCTCGCTGTCCACGTATGGAGGTTGGTGGAAGCTCTGGGTAAGCAGGGGTCAAGGGGTGAGTCTCTGGTAACACAGGGGCCACCTGGGAAGTAGCGGTGGCCAAAGCCCTCTCCATAGCTTGAAAGCCAGGACCCCTGAGGAGGGGTGGGAGCTCAGAACTGAGACAGAAACCCAAACCTGCCCCAAGAGACCCACCTTGAAAGCCGGAGATGAGGAAAGGCCCTCTGCTGGTGCAGCCTGAAGCGGTAAGGTCAGCTCTGAATAAAAAACAGGAGTCGACTCAAACCTTCTGGACCCGACGATGGAGGTCCAATCCTGGGGACCTGTTGGTTCCGATGGCACCGACAGAGTCAGAGCTGTGCCTGGAACCAAAGACAAGGATACTGTCTGCACTGAGGCCATTGAAATCTGAGTGGTCAGAGTCAACAGTTCTAAAGCCTGTGAAGAGGTTAGAAGAGGAATATATGTAGGGGTACTGGGGAAGAATACCCCTGCTCCAGGTGGGAGAGGGGGCTGAGAAGATGGAGGAAGACCCCTAGCTATCAGAAGCTGATCCACCTACCTCACTATGTCAACTTCGGAAAGACTCCATGTGGAGTGGACAGACAATCCAGAGGGAGATTCAGGTTTCTCCATGAAAGGGCTAGGGAGTTGACTCAGAAGGGGTTTGATCGATGAAGAATATCTCTTGGTCTTCGGCACTGGGGCAGAAGGTAGGAGCTGCAGAGCCACAGGAGATGTTGGTACTGGTATGGCAAATAAAGAAGCTGGTGCTGACACTGGAGTCGTTACTGGTGCCGGTGTGGTGGTAGACATTGGCACTGAGGTAGCAGCTGATGCCAAGGAGTCGGTCCATTCCAAAATTTGTGGAACCTTTGATTTCGGTTACAAAGAACTAGGAGAAGGATACTTATATATTTTAGATGTAGGTGATGATGGAAACATCGGCACCGAATGACTAGATTTTGAGCCATTTTAAGACAAAGCAAATAAATAAAAAAGTGCATTGAACATAATAAAGCTCTCTTCTAGCAAATAAACACTTGTAGGAGCAACTCTGTATCTGGTTTTCATGTCTACATGGAGGCAATCTGATAAAAGGCAATAAAAACAGAATATTTCTTTCTTTTAATGGCTTTCTTTCAAATGAACTGCAACTGGGCACCTCTAAAATCACTCCACCTACACCAAGCTGTACAATAATTTAATGATACCTTCCTCAACATCCTTAATAACCTCGCTCCCAAAAAAAAAAAAAAAAAAAAAAAAATCGCTCCAAAGCCGAAAACCTACCTTGGATAACCAAAGATGCTAAATCTCTTATTAAACAAAGGGATAGAGCCTGTACTGTTTATCAAACCTCCAAAACTTCAGAAAACCACACGTCTTACAAAGAAACCTAAGAAGCAAATATTATCTGACAAAAATTTTCTAGATTGTCAGCAAAAACACAAATAACCCACAAAAATTTTGGCAAAACCTTAACTACCTCCTCATCCCTGGCAAAACCTCTACCCCTGCACCATCTACAGCAAATAGCACTAAATGTATAGCGTCCCAATTTAACTCTCATTTCTTCACAATTGTCATCTCAGTTTTAAACAACAACAAATCTAACCAACTCCTTACAGTGCCTAACTCTAAACCCAACTACTTCTCTTTTAAACCCATACAAACCTCCTATATCAAAAAACTCCTATCAAAACTAAAAGCTACCTGTCTAGCAGCTGACTAACTCCATAATGACATTAAAAACTGCTGCAAGCTCCATCGCCTATCCCGTATCTATCCTAATCAATCATTTCATCGCAGAACAATGTCTCTCCATACTACGGAAAATATCCCATATCATCCCCCTCCACAAGGGAGGTTCATCTAAAGGTCTCTCTAATTATCTGCCTATTGCCATTCTCTCACCCCTAGCCAAAATCTTAAGAAAAATGTATCCATAAGCAGCTCCTAGGCCATCTCACTACAAATAACCTCTTATCTAGTTCACAGCACGGCCTAGGTCCAAAACACAGTACCTCCACAGCCCTCATAAGTTTCACCAACTACATCAATCTCCTCAAAAACAATGGACAACTAGTCTCTACTATATTCCTCGACATGTCCAAAGCTTTTGATACAGTATCTCACCAACTACTAAACACTCTAGCCTCCTTCAACCTCAACTCTACAGCTCTCAACTGGTTCTTTAGCTACCTTACTAATCGACAACAGGCAACTAAATGGAATAATAAACTCCCCACACTCCTCCCAGTCTCTGTTGGGGTTCCTCAGGGCTCAATTCTTGGCCCTCTCCTTTTTATTATATTCACAAATAGTCTAAATACTGCCACTAAATCTGCTTCTATTATTCAATATGCTGACAACGCTACTCTTATTTGCTCTGCTCCCACAACCCAAGAACTCCAAGATAAACTGCAAAAATCATTTCTAGATATTGAAAATTACCTAAATGAACTTCAACTCATCCTAAACCCAAACAAAACAAAATTAATGATCTTCGCTAACAGGAAATCCAAAGCAAAAACACTTCCTCTCTCAATGTACTCCACTAATGGCACTATAACAGAACCAAACAAAACTACCTGATGTCATGATAGATTACAACCTAACATTCAATAAACACATATCAATCACAATAAAGAAAGCTCACATCAAACTTGGTGCTCTATATAGGGTCAAACCTTACCTTACTCAAAATGTCAGACTAGCCACAGTCAGATCCCACCACCTATCTACTGTTCTCAACTTTTCACTAACCTGCACAAGTCTAATTTACATAAACTTGATTCCTGCTATAACAAAATTGCTAAATTTGCTGCTAATATACCCAACAGGACCCATCATTGTCTTGCTCTTCAAAAATTACATTGAGCAATTACAGATTGGGAAATTCAAGCCAATCAGCTCACCACTGCCCACTGTATTATCCACAAACCTGAAAACTTCCCTGCACTCTCCAAACTAGTGCAACTAAATGCCAACCCCTGGACTCTTAGATCATCCGATAAACTTATACTCAAGGTTACAAAGTCCCATAATTACTTTGGTGACTCTCTATTCTCCTTCAAAGTAGCCAAACAGTGAAACCTACTACCCCAGAATATCTTAAACACAGACCATCACAGCTTAAAAAAACTCCTAAAGGAATACTTTATTCAACCATGGCTAGGCTCCTGTAATACACCTGGCTAGTTTCTAATGCCTTCAATCAAATGTTTTCTATTCTATCTTCTTGTCTTAAGTCTACCAAATGAAAATGCTACAATGTTTTTTTAGTTATATCTAATGAGTTTCATATTACTGTCTATAATAAGGCTTAAGAAATGTATTGTTTTCTGTTTTACATTCACCTTTTTGTAAATTGTGATTGTTGGCAACTGTCAAACTTGTATATTGTTTGTAAATCTTTTAAAAATTTTTTGTAATCTTTTTGTACTATTGTTATGGAACTTATCTCCCCAGGTCTCCACTGAAAATGGGCTACTTGCCCAGCCGGACTCTACCCGGTTAACAAATGTAAAATAAAATAAAATAATATTTTCTGAAAGCATTCAAGTCTTTTTTCATTTTGGGAGAGCGGTAAAGATAAGACAAAACCAGACAGCACTTAGTAGAAGCACAGGGTGCACCATGTGTCTTAGCATGGATAACTTTCCTTTTAGGTTAACTCAAGTCTATCAGTGTGGCTATCAGTTTCAGACAACTGTTCCTATTACAAAGGTAAAACTTCAATATTTGAAGATGTACATAGGTCTCTGTGTTAATACTAAGTTAATAGATGTTTTGGGTGTATTTGTTTTTTGTTTGAGGAGTTTCAATAAATCAAAACGTTTTGTAAGATGTGCAAATGGATATGACAGGCTCAAATGGCTATAACAAGAAACAACTGTATAAAAGGTCAACCTGCCAAACAATGTGTGCATGTAACAGAAAAGCTGAAACTAGATACTTAAAAAGGTGTTACAATTATAAAGATGGGAATAACATAATGATCCTTTCGATATTAGCTTTAAATGTTAATGGTCTCAGACGTACAAAAAAGGAGTAGTGAACTACATTAAAAAATGTATAGTGCAAATAGCTATGCTACAGGAGACACATTTGGTAAGAAATGAACATGTGAATTTGATACAGAAAGGTTTTCAGGATGGTTACTCAGTGGAATATCTAGGACAAAAAAAAAGAATACTTATATTAATTGCAAGAGGAGCTACAATAGTGATAGAAGAGGACAAAAAAGATGTAAAAAGATAACAATGACAGATATGTGGTACTAAGGGGCCACTGGCAAGGGAGGAGGATTACACTGGCATGTATACATATTCCACCTAAAACTGCTATAATGGAACTTAAGAAAATTCTGGGAGAAATGCTCAGTTTTCAGCAGGGAAAGTACAGTTTTGTACCTACCATAAATGTAGATATTCGAGTGTATACCCTGCTGCAGTCATCACACTTGGGTTATCCTGTCGTCAGGCGGTCCCGCAGTCAGCCTGAATTCCAAAGTCTTGATCTGGTGTCGGATGCTGTCGCTTCTTCCCTGACATCAGTACGCCAGGGGTATATAAGAGGCATCCAACGCCATTTTCTTCAGTTTTTCTTGCCTCAGATGTCAGGTGACCCCCAAAAGATGGTCAGTAGATAGTACCAATAATAAAAGCTTAGCACAAACAAAACATCCCTCCAGCTATAAGCAAATACACCACAAAGGTTGTATCAGATTTTAAGGTATTGAAATGTTTTAGTTAGGTCAGAGGGGATGGAGGGAGGGTAACCTGGACTGCAGCAGGGTATACACTTGAACATCTACATTTATGGTAGGTACAAAACTGTACTATGTTCATAGTGTTACCCTGCTGCAGTCATCACACTTGGGTAGAATCCCAAAGCTAAGGATAGGAGGTGGAGTCAAACAGGGTTAGAGGAGGCTAGAAGGCCCTGCAAAACTGCAGTGGCAAAGCCAGCTCTAGTCTTAGAGTAAAGTGGTAAGTGATAGTGTTTGGTGAAGGTGTGTACTGAACTCCAAGTTGCAGCTTCCAGAGTATCCTTGGTTGGCACCCCCCCTGAGGAAGGCTGTAGATGTAGCTGCTGCCCTGGTGGAGTGGGGCCTTATGCTAGCAGGAACTGGTTTTCCATGATGGGTGTAGCAAAAACGTATGCAATGTCCTATCCATTTGGAAATGGTCTGTTTTGAGATAGCCTTTCCTTGTGATGCTGTAGCATAGGATACAAAAAGTTGGTCAGATTTTCTGAAAGCCTTAGTTTTATCCAAGTAGTAATGTAGTTGCCTGTGAATATCCAAGGAATGCAGGAGTCTTTCTCCTTTATTCTGTGGATTTGGAAAGAAGGTGGGTAAGTGGATGGTTTGATTTAGAGCCACACTGGATACCACCTTTGGCATAAAGGAGGGGTTAGTTCATAGAGAAACTCTGTCTTGATGAAAAATGAGAAAAGGCTCTACTGCCATTAGTGCCTGTAGCTCTGAGACTCTTCTGGCTGAAGTAATTGCTAGCAGCAGGGCCGTCTTCCATGATATAAACTAAGTCAGCTGAGAAAGCTGGCTCAAAAGGTGGCAGCGTAAGTTTTTCCATAACAAAATTTAGGTCCCAAGTTGGTGTTGGCGCTCTCCTGGGAGGCCTAATGTTTTTTGCCCCTCTGAGATACTGCCTTAGAAGTGGATGTGAAAATAAGGAAGGATCCGTGTATTAGTGAGCTGAAATAGCTGAGGCGTGGATTTTAATAGATGAAAAAGAAAGTCCTTTGTGTAACATTCTCAGTTAAATATTGTAGAATCTGAGGCATGTCCGGCTGAACGGTATTTTGACTTTTAGCTTGGTTCCAGGCGCAAAATCTTTTCCATTTCTCTGAGTAGGCTTTCCTGGTGCTGGGCCTCCTGGCCTCCAGAATGACATCCATAACAGCTTGTGAAAGAGGGGCTGGCTGGTTGCTTAGGTGATGTGCCATGCAGCCAAATTTAAGGTTTTGAGCTGGCTGTGTAGAATCTGACTGCCTTGCTGTGTGAGTAGATGAGGAATTTGTGGTAAAATCCATGGTGGGCCCTGGGCCATGTTCCTTAGTAGTGGGTACCAGTGCTGGCATGGCCAGTCCGGGGCAATGAGTATCATTCGAGGTCTCTCCATCCTGACTTTCAGCAGCACCTTTGTGAGAAGGGGCAATGGAAGAAAGGCATATACTGTCAGCATTTTCCAACTGAATGAGAGTGCGTCCAATTTCCAAGCTTGATGGTGAAATGTCCTTGTGCAAAATTTTGAAAGCTGATGGTTTTGGGGATTGGCAAACAGGTCTATGTCTGGGCGCCCCCATTTTTGAGTTATCATTGCAAATACTTGTGGATCCAGTTTCCATTCGTGGGGATCCATGATGTTTCTGCTTAGGTCGTCTGCCAATGTGTTCTTTTTTCCTGGCAGGAATTGAGCTTGTAATTGAATTTGGTAAGCCAGTGCTGTGTTCCACAAGGTCATTGCTTGCCTGCATAGAGGGTAGGAGTGTGTACCCCCTTGTTTGTTTATGTACCACATTACTGTGGTGTTGTCTGTCCTTATTATAAGGTGTCCTGGATGTAAGAGGTCCTTGAAGGCTGCCAGAGCATTCTGTACAGCTAGCATTTCTTTTTGATTGATGTGCAGATTCCTTTGATATGCAGTCCACCTTTGATCTGCAGTCCATATGCCTTGAATGCACCGTCCTGCCATGTGTGCCCCTCAGGTATAGTCCGATGCATCTGTTGTCATAGTTTGCCTGGTTGGGGCTAAGGTGAAAGGCTGACCCTTGTTGAGGTGACATGCCTGTGACCACCATAGAAACTCCTGTTGAAGGCAGGGAATGAGAGGTATCATTGTTTCCAAGCTGTGGCTGTGTTGAGTCCATACGCTTTTCAGGTACCATTGTAATTTCCTCATATGCAGTTTTGCAAATGGTATTAGTAGTATACAAGATGCCATGAAGCCCAAGGCCTGCAGAATTTTTCTTGCAGGGAGTTGGATCTTTGTTGCCATTATTTTGAAGTATTGAGTTAGTTGTAGTTGTTTGTCTGGAGTCAGATAAGCCATCTGGGCTGTTGTATTCAAGCTGGCACCCAGGAATGTCATATTTTGTGAAGGCACTAGTTTTGATTTCTTTTCGTTTACGGTGTACCCTAGGCAACTTAGAAGGTGTTTTACAAAAGTCAGATGATGTAAGAGAATGTCCTTGCTTTCTGCTTGGATGAAGCAGTCGTCCAGGAATGGGTATATTTGAATTCCTCTTTGTCTGCAGTATGCAATTACTGGTGCCAGGCATTTTGTGAAGACCCTGTGTGCAGTAGATAAGCCAAAGGGCAGTGCAGAGAATTGGTAATGGGTTGAACCTGCAATGAAACGGAGGTATCTTCTGCAATTTTGTCTGATACGGACAAGCAGGTATGCCTCCTTGAGGTCCAACGTTACTAGCCAAGCTTTCTTGCCCAACATGGGAAGAAGCTGCTGTAGTGTTAGCATCTTGAATTTGGGTACTTGCAAGAAGGTGTTTAGAAGTGAAAGGTCCAGAATGGGTCTCCAAGCATTGCCCTTTGTGGGGACTAGAAACAGCCTTGAGTAAAATCCTTGGCCTTGCTCCTGTGTAGGTACCAGTTGAATGGCTCTCATGTCCATGAGAGCTGTAATTTGTTTTTGTGCCTCTGCCCATTGATTTTGTGGCAAGTTTGGCATTCCTTTTATCCTTGGCAAGGTGTGGAAATGGAATCTGTATCCTTGTGAGATAATGTCTAGGACCCATTTGTCCTTTGTGACAATGCGCCAGTTGTCTATAAAAAAATGCTAATTTTCCTCCCAAGGGAGCTGCCAAGAGATTTTTGCTTGGCAGTTTGAGGTTTAAGTCATTGTGTTTGTCTTCTAGTAGTTTGGGACCTGTCTTCTCCTCCCTTCTGTGTTGCAGTGCCCCATTGGCGAGGTTTGTAAGGAATTTGTGCTTGTCCTCTCTGCCCCTTGGGCGTCTGTATTTACCCCTCTGTGGTCTGTCAGAAGCTGGAAAGGACCAATTTTTTGCTGGCCAATTTCTGCTGAAGCATGGGGGTTGTACCTGTAAGAAATCTTTGACTGTCTGCATAGATTTTGCCTTATCCTCCATTTTCTTTAAAACATCTTCTGCTTTAACCCCAAATAAGCCATCCTGCTGTAAGGGTGCATCTAGTAACTTTGCTTTAACATGATCAGGCAGAGTTTGTTCCTTTAACCAAGCATACCTACATATAACAGAACCAGTAACAGCTGCTCTACAGGAAGCTTCCAAGGAATCAAATCCACATTGTAAAGTATGTTTGCCCACCTGTTCAGCTGCATGCAACAGATCCTGCATTTCTTTGAATTCAGACTGTTGAGGGTGCATGCTCATCTTTTGGTTTATTTGAGACATTAGGAATTGCTGGTATTTCAGCATGTGAAACTGACGATTTAGTGCTCTCATAGCTAGAGTAGCTGAGGTGTAAACCTTCTTCCCCCACTTATCTAGTGTTCTGGAGTCCCTTTCAGAGGGTACAGGATTTTTTGCCAAAGAAGCCTTAGCCCCTCTGGGACCCTGGGAGATAGTCTCTGGGTCAGCAACTGGGCTTTTGTAAAGGAATTTGTGTGAGTCAGGCACTCTATAATATCTATCTGGTTTGGCTGGAGAAGGAGGCAGAGAATCTGGATTTAGACTAGATTCTAAGTAAACATCATCCACAATGTCTAAAACTGGAGGGATAGCAAGTGGTCTGTGCTGGGGGAGTAAAAGAAACTCTCGGAGCCTTTTCTTTGAGTCGGAGTAGTCCTGACCTTCCCAGTGGAAATGTTGCCTCATGGTATGTAAGGTTTCCCCAAAGGGATAGTCTTCAGGGGGAGAAGCTGAGGGAATGGAATCTTCAGCATCAGAATCTTCATAAGGGGGAAAGGAGTAATCCTGTTCCTCAGAGGAGCCTGAGGAAATAGACACTTTATCAGAGGAGGCATAATCCTCCTCTTGTCTAGGCATTTTGTCTGGGGGGGGGGGGTTGGGAACACCAACAAGGTCTTGAATTGTTCTATGACAGTTTACTGGCGAGTCCCAGTTTTGACTTAGAAAAACTAGAGCTGTGCCATGGTTTGATGGAGCTTGTTTTGGATAACAACTTCTTACTTTTTGAAGGCGAAATGTATAAGCAATTAACTGGGGTAGCAATGGGGGCTCGGTGTGCCCCAGTTTTTGCAAACTTGGTTCTTCTGGCATGGGAAAAGGAAATCATTTTCAATTCTAGATTTTATGACAAAATTCTATCATACAACAGGTTTCTTGATGACTTGCTAATTCTGTGGAGGGGGGATGAACAGAGTGTTGAAGAATTTGTTGCCTATTTAAACGACAGTTCTAGTTTTTTCAAATTTACGTACAATTGGAGTTATGACTTTGCTAATTATTTGGACATTAAAATTTCAAAAAATGATGTGGAATTTATCAGTACTATTTACAGGAAACCCAGTTATGCCAATTCTATGTTACATTACTCAAGTTGTCATCCGATGCATCAAAGGAAAGGTGTGGTGAAGGGACAGATGGTCCGTTTATCTAGATTGATTAGTGACGATGGGACTTTCAAAGAAGAAATATATACCCTCATTGGGTTATTTCTTGAAAGGGGTTATCCTCTGGCATTATTAATTAAAATCAAAAGGGAAGTCTACAAAAAAAGAAACAAAAAGTACATACCCATTTTGAGATCTAGGGGTGTCTCACAATCAATTATTAATGCCAACAAAGAGATACCGGGTAAAAAAATTGATGAGACTGTCCCAACATTTATTTTGAAATATAATGACACATCACCTGAAATTTGTGCAAGTTTAAAGGGCATCTGGGACTATTTTTTGAGTAGAAACAATAGAACAATTTTGGGTAATGACCCCCACATAGTGTTCAGTAGGGGGTATAACTTGAAGGACATTTTGGAGAAGACCAGTCATGGGTATAGGAGATCATTTATGGGTAAATGTGGTTGTTGTAAAGGGTGCAGGTACATAGCTGAGGGTGCCTACCTGACTGTATCTGGATTTAGGCGTACAATTGCATGCCCTGGGTTATGCAATTTTTGTACGAGGAACTGTGTGTACATCGCTTCTTGTATGTCATGCGAAGCATTTTATGTTGGCATGACTACAAGGAGTTTGAAAGAAAGGATTAGAGAGCATTGTAGCTCTTTTAAAAGGAAGGACGAACACAATGCCCTTTATTTGCACTCCAGGGGGTGTATTGAATTTAAGAAATTTTTATTTTTTATAGTCGACAAAGCCAAATCCAATGATTATTGCGACATCAACAACTTTGTAGCACTACGTGAAATGGAGTGGCAGGTCAGATTGAATGCCACGAAATTTCCAGGGCTTAATGAAAGCATTTCATTAAAACCTTTATTGAAGCACAGGGCCAACTTTATTTGATTTTTGAACTTGTTTTTCATCTGGTTCATTTTACTTGATTTAATTTTAGTGACATTCCAATCATGGATTAAGTAGATACATTACATTACATTATATAGGATGAAATATGTACCACACTCATTTTTTACTGGGGTGGTCAGCATTATACATACACAGACATACTTACATTTTAAAGGTGTATAAGCACATACACACACTTTTTAAGTGACAATATTTTCAGTTTTTTATTTTTAATGTATCAATATTTATTGTGTTTGATCAAAGAATTTTGTGTACATGTTATATTAGGATATTTTAAATATGTGTATAACTTTGTGGTTATGAAATCGTTATATCATGAATTGTTGAGCAATTGAATAATGGGATAATTGAAGCAGTGGATGGGGTATTTAAGAGGAATACTGCTGGGTGTGTTGTATATGACTCTGAAGAAGCCAGTTTACTGGTGAAAGCGCTCAGTCGGTGCGTTTTTTTGGATTAAACTTATTTGCTTCAGTTTCTGGTTTGTGCCTTATTGCTGACTCCAACTGCACTGTGGTTGACATTCTTTTTTGTTTTAAGTGAATTCCTGTATTGGAGTTTGGTTCTTTATTCTACAATCGGGGGGGGGGTTGGGAACCCCTGATTAAAGAAATCAAATCTTCAGCCATTTTAAGCATCTGTTTCTTAAGCATGGGGCCTTGAACTGGAGACTGATGTGCAGTCTTTTTTGGTTTTATAGGAGTCTTAAGCTTGGCATAAGATTTTATGGTGAGAGTAGTCGGTCTGGAGACACCTTCTGTAAGCAAAGGTGTTTCTGCAGCACAGGCTTCTCCTTCTGTAATGTTGTCGGTAGGGCCTAAAGAAAATGGCTGTGTCGGCCTAGAACTCTCTGCTTGAGAATCTGAAGCGGTCTGGGGCTCCAATTCTGCGGTAGTCAGGGGCTGCGTAGGCGCCTCACTGAAAACCGGAGAACCGGCGACCAGCCCAGCTGAGGCCTTGGAGTCTGGCTTGGATCTAGGCTGCCTGTCTTTATTTTTGCGTTTTTTATGCACGCCGGTAGTCAGTTGCTCCGACGGCATAGTGTAATTAAATTTCCTACCGAAGTAGTGTTGTGTGAAATCAGAGCATCGCTTTATAGTTCGCTTATTGAACATAGCATAAAACCGACAACCAGTGACGTTGTGGTCTGGGCCTAGGCAAGGTATACAATAAGAATGAAAGTCCTTATGAGGTATTTGCTTCCCACAAGAAATGCAATTGTTAACTTTTTCTGACATTGGACTGTGGCAAGAAAAGGTTCCCCAACGGGGTACTTAGCTTTGAAGACTTCGGACTGAAATTCGATTCGAAAATCTCAGGTGTCAGCCGACCGGTACTTGCGAACTGCTTCTGCTTCAGGCACCGCGCGGCAAGAAAGACTGAAGAAAATGACGTTGGATGCCTCTTATATACCCCTGGCGCACTGACGTCAGGGAAGAAGCGACAGCAACTGACGCCGGACCAAGACTTTGGAATTCAGGCCGACTGCGGGACCGCCTGACGACAGGATAACCCAAGTGTGATGACTGGAGCAGGGTAACACGATGAACATCATTACTTATAGGTGGGGACTGGAATTTGATTTGCAGTAGAGAAGATATGTCTCGGGAGACCAGAACGGAAAATACAATAAAGAATTTTTAAAGAAATTTATGAAACTATCTGGCATGGAAGATGTGAATTCAGTCTTAGAAGTTTACATATTATTCCCCAAAATACAAAAACTGGGATAGGTCAGACAGAACGTACATTTCAAAGGAACATGTGCATTTAATTGAAAGTTTTGACACACATCCAATAACTATTTCAGATGAAGTGCCAATAATAACAAAAATAAAAATGAGACACTGGTGCTTTCCCACCTACCTGTTCAAAAGAGGAATTTAAGGAATGAGTAGTGGAAATTATTTAGGCGTTATAAGACAACACAAAAATTTCTTCTGAAAATGCAGCTAGGGAGTGGGATAAAATTAAAGTGGAGTTTAAAAATACGGTGGAAATAACAGAAAGAGAGATGGTTAAAAAGCAACACAAATTATTTAGCAGGACTGACAAATGTTGAAGTTTTGCAAAATAGGGGGAAATTTCACAGAACAAGAAGAGGAGCAATTGCAGAATTCTAAGCAGAAAATAAAGGATTATCTCTATAATATGTAAGAGTTCAGAAAGACCGCTGTTAAGCAGCTTTTTTTTTTTTTATAATGCCAGAGCACAAAAACTTTTAGTCCAATGACTCGCGCAACAGAAAGAAGAAAGGGTTGTCACCAAGCTTAGGGAGCCTATAACAAGGTAGACAAGAGATCCTGTAGAGGTACGAGAAATATTTCGGAAACTTTATGAAAGTCTGTATAAAGCAGAGAGATATGGAGATCAAGAAAAGGTACAAATGGAAATATTTATGGAAGAACTAAATACGCCAAGCTTAGAGGTAGATGAGGCTCAATTACTAACAGGATAGGAGGAGATGAAATAAAAATGGTGATGTATAACCAAGCAACAGGAAAGTCCCCAGGAATAGATGGTATTTCTGTGGAAGTTTGGAAGCTAGGAGGGAATAACTAACTGATAAAGATCTAGAAAGTTTTGTTCAACAGTATTTTAAGAAGAGGAGAAACACCAACTTCCTGGAAGAAAGCGGTGGTGGCTGTAATACCTAAAGAGAGTAAAGACCCACTAGATCCAAGTTAATACAGGCCCATTTCAATCCTAAACCATGATTATACAGTGCTTATAATGGCTAAAAGAATGGCAAAGGTGATGCCAAAACTGATGGACATGGATCAGTGTGGTTTTGTGGAGGGTAGATAAACATTTGACGACATTAGCAGAACACTGATGATCCACAGGAAAGCTGAATGTAAGAAAATACTACTATTGCTGGTGGGTCTCGATACACAAAACGCATTTGAGAGAGTAAGCCAGGAGGTTATGAGCAGGGCAATGAAAGCATCTGCATTCCCTGATAAAATTATAAGGTTGATTACGAGGATATAGGAGGGGTCAGTGGCAAAAATGAAAGTGGATGGGTTCCTCTCTGATAATTTCTGTTTAAGCAGAGGAACCAGGCAGAGGTGTCCTCTTTCCCCTTTTCTATATGCACAATATTTAGAACCACTGGCATGTCTAGAAAGGCTGGATCTATTTGCAGATGATATTACTTTATACCTGATAAAAACAGAAAGAACATTTTGAGGCAGTTTCAAATCTTTTCAGTATGCAAAATTAATGAAGCTAACACAAAGGCAATAGCTGTAAACTATGTACCCACACACAAATTGGTTCAGCAATATCCATATTTGTGGAAACATGATAAGATGAAGTACTTAGTACTTAGTAGTATGGATTAAAACGGATTCTAGTGTGGCAGCAAAGGATATGCGAGTAGAGACTAAACAAAAGACAATACAAAAGCTGAGAAACTGGAAGCTCTGTTATGGATATGGATAGCAAGATACAAGCAGTTAAAATGTTTTTAGTCCCTTTAGTTTTATTCACAGGTCAGGCATATTTTTTTTAACAACCAGAGGAGATGTTGTGGATAGCAATTAATAAAGAGCTGAAGAATTTTATCTGGGAGTGGAAGATGGCAAGAGTAAAGTGAGATAACCGGATTCTTCCACTTGAAAAAGGCGGTCTGGGATTACCCGATTTGAAAGGGTATTTTAGAGATACACCGTTAATTAAGACTCCTATATACAGCACAAGCATAAACCTATAATTAAAAGTGGAAATGGGTGATAATGAAACGAGGGGAAGCTCAAAAAACAAAGAGACTGGGATTTTGGATGCTAATCCTTAAAGAAAATAACAATAACCATGCAGAATATTAAATTAATAAAAGTAGCAGAAAGTATTCCAAGAGCTAAGCCAACAGAGAAATGGAGAAATGATAGTCTGCCGATAGGGATGCCTGCAATCAGAGATACAGACAATAGGCAAGAGGGAGATGGAATTTATTGGAGAAAACTGGTAAAAGAACAAAGGTATTGGGAGCAAAGAATAAGACAGGGAAAGGTAACAGAATGGGAGGAGGCCAATAACTTATTTGGACTGCAGGATAAATTTGCCTTCCCTATCGAGTATTAATATCAGAGTATAGGCAAAGAGAAAGAAATAGGGGGATCCTAAACGAAAGACCAACACTGGTAGAGTTTTTAGTAGAATCTAGAACAAAAACTGCTGTTAAAAAGGAATAATAAGGAAGCATTCAAAATACTGCATGATTAACATAAGAATCAATTACAGGAGGTTAGAAAGGTTTGGGAAGACAGACTGGATAAAGAATGCTTCCTCAAGTAAACAGCAAATGTTGTAAGTGTGATGGGAAAGATAAGAACATATTTTCTGGGAGCTTAACAAGTTGGCAGACTTTAAAGATTCCCTGCAGATAGCGCTTTCAGAGATACTGGGTGAGGAAATTGGTGTAACTAAGGAAAAAAAGTTTGAGCTATGATGCAGAATCAGAATCGCCTAGACATAGTAATGCTTTGCTGATCCAAATTATGGCAGCTACCGAAAAGCAATTACTAGAAAATGGAAATGAAAAACTAAACCAACTTTACTAGAAGTAGTGAATATAGTAACAGAGATAAAACAACTGGAACTGAGATCTTTAGAAAAGGGCAGGCGCAAATTACATGGGAAAAATGGAAATTGTGGGAACAATACATGCAGAGGAGGAACAAGGTTTAAAAGAAGTTAGGATGTGAATGAGCTATGTAATGCTTGATTGACTATGACTGGATAGCTTATAAGTGATGTTTGCAACTACGATTATGTCAGTATGGTTTGTGATATAATTTTAGTTGCAAACATTACACATCAGTATGGTTTGTTTTCATTTAGATAAATGTATGACTGCCTGCGTCATACATGATTAAGATGTTTCTTGTCTTGAGATTTTCAGGTATTACTGTATCTTTCCCATGTAGAGTCTTGCAAGAAGTATCATGAGAATCATGAATGACAAACTTAGAATGCTGAGGTATTCCCTTGCTGAGATCTAAGTCCAAGTAGAAAACCACTGGAATACAGCTTAATATAGATCTATTTTTTTCTATGGAAGAAAAACCCTTAGTACTGAGGTGTCCAGTAGGCACCACAGAAACACAATGCTGACAGAAGGAGTCAGAAAAGACAAGTCATCAAAATACGGATAGCCTGCAGTGTGCTATCACTGGTGCTGGACACTTTGTGAACAGTTTTGGATCAGTGAATAGTCCAAAGGGTAAGGCAGAGAAAGTACAGTTTTGTACCTACCATAAATGTCGATGTTCGAGTGTTCAACCTGCTGCAGTCATCACACTTGGGTTATCCTGTCGTCAGGCAGTCCCGCAGTCGGCTGGAATTCCAAAGTCTTGGTCTGGCGTCGGTTGCTGTCGCCTCTTCCCTGACGTAAGTGCGCCAGGGGTATATATAATGCAACCGACGCCATTTTCTTCAGTTTTTCTTGCCCCAGATGTCAGGTGCCCCCAAAAAGGTGGTCAGAAATTAGTACCAAATGGAGTAACCTCTGCACAAACACAAAATCCCTTCAGCTATAAGCAAATACATCAGTAAGGTATTGAAGAGATTTAGCCAGTAGATCAGAAGGGATGGAGGGAGGGTAACCTGGACTGCAGCAGGGTAAACACTCGAACATCTACATTTATGGTAGGTACAAAACTGTACTATGTTCATCGTGTTACCCTGCTGCAGTGATCACACTTGGGTTGAATCCCAAAGCTAAGGAAGGGGGAGGTATCATAGAGGGTTAGTGGAGGCTATAAGGCCCTGCAGAACTGCAGTGGCGAAGCCCGCCCTGGTCTTAGAGTAAAGAGGTAAGTAATAGTGTTTGGTAAAAGTGTGTACTGAACTCCAAGTTACAGCTTCTAAAATCTCCTTGGTTGGAACCCCCCTGAGAAAGGCTGTAGAGGCAGCTGTTGCCCTGGTAGAGTGGGACCTAATGGTAGCAGGAACTGGTTTCCCATGATGGGTATAGCAGAAACGTATGCAATGACCTATCCATTTAGAAATGGTTTGCTTTGATATAGCCTTCCCTTGAGAAGCTGTAGCATAGGATACAAAGAGCTGGTCAGATTTTCTGAAAGCCTTAGTTTTGTCCAAGTAGTAACGAAGTTGCCTGTGAATGTCCAAGGAATGCAGGAGTCTCTCACCTTTGTTCTGTGGATTTGGGAAGAAGGTGGGCAAGTGGATGGTTTGATTTAAAGCCACACTGGAAACCACCTTAGGCATAAAGGAAGGATTAGTTTGTAGAGAAACTCTGTCTTGATGAAAAATGAGGAAAGGTTCCACTGCCATTAGTGCCTGTAGCTCTGAGACTCTTCTAGCTGAAGTTACTGCTAGGAGCAGGGCAGTCTTCCATGATAGGAACTGAAGATCTGCAGAGAAAGCTGGTTCAAAGGGAGGTAGCGTTAGTTTTTCCAGAACAAAATTGAGGTCCCATGTTGGTGTAGGAGCTCTCCTGGGTGGTCTAATGTTTTTTGCCCCTCTGAGGAACTGCCTTAGAAGAGGATGTGAAAATAAAGGTGGATCCGTGTTGCAGTGAGCTGAAATAGCTGAAGCATGGATTTTAATGGAGGAAAAAGAAAGTCCTTTGTGCAATATCTCAGCTAAATACTGTAGAATGTGAGGCATGTGAGGCTGAATTGTGTCTTGGCCTTTAGCTTGGTTCCAGGCACAAAACCTTTTCCATTTGTCCGAATAAGCTTTTCTGGTGCTTGGCCTCCTGGCTTCCAGAATAACATCCAGAACTGCTTGGGAAAGAGGAGCTGGTTGGATGTTTAGTTGATTTGCCATGCAGCCAGATTTAAAGTTTTGAGCTGGCTGTGAAGAATCTGATTGTTTTGTTGTGTGAGCAAGTGGGGGATTTGAGGCAATATCCATGGTGGGCTGTGGGCCATATTTCTCAATAGCGGGTAACAGTGCTGGCGTGGCCAGTCTGGGGCTATGAGAATCAGTCGTGGTCTCTCCTGTTTGACTTTCAGAAGAACCTTTGTGAGGAAAGGCAATGGAGGGAAGGCATATACTGTCAGGTTTTTCCAACTGAAAGAGAGTGCGTTCACTTTCACTTTCCAAGCTTGATGGTGAAATGTCCTTGTACAAAATTTTGTTAGTTGATAGTTTTGAGGACTGGCAAATAGGTCTATGTCTGGAAGGCCCCATGTTTGAGTTATCATTGTAAATACTTGTGGATCCAGTTTCCACTCGTGGGGATCCTTGATGTTTCTGCTGAGGTCGTCTGCCAATGTGTTCTTCTGTCCTGGCAGGAATTGAGCTTGTAACTGAACTTGGTAAGCCACAGCTGTGTTCCACAAGATCATTGCTTGCCTGCATAGAGGGTAGGAATGTGTACCCCCTTGTTTGTTTATGTACCACATTACTGTGGTGTTGTCCGTCTTTATTCCAAGTTGTCCTGGATGTAATAGATCCTTGAAGGCTGTCAGAGCTTTCTATACAGCTAGCATCTCTTTTTGATTTATGTGCAGATTTCTTTGATCTGCAGTCCATAGGCCTTGAATGCATTGTCCTGCCATGTCTGCCCCCCAGGCGTAATCTGAAGCATCTGTTGTGATAGTTTGCCTGGCTGGGGGCAAGGTGAAAGGCTGACCCTTGTTGAGGTGACATGCCTGTGACCACCATAGAAATT
Source organism: Protopterus annectens (assembly GCF_019279795.1). Lineage (NCBI taxonomy): Eukaryota > Metazoa > Chordata > Ceratodontiformes > Protopteridae > Protopterus > Protopterus annectens. Next base: position 684,133,144 of record NC_056745.1, on the reverse strand, counting down.
ACTGTTGTTGGCAAGGAATAATAGATATCATTGTGTCCAAGCTGTGGCTGTGTTGAGACCATACGCTTTTTAGGTACCACTGTAATTTCCTCATATGCAGCTTTGCAAATGGTATTATTAGTATGCAAGATGTTATGAAGCCCAAGGCCTGCAGAATTTTTCTTGCAGTTAACTGGGTCTTTGTTGCCATTGTCTTGAAATATTGAGTCAGTTTTAGTTGCTTGTCTGGCGTAAGATAAGCCTTCTGGGCTGTCGTATTCAAGCTGGCACCCAGGAATGTCATTTTTTGTGAGGGTACTAGTTTTGACTTCTTTTCATTTACTGTGTACCCCAGGCAGTTTAGTAGATGCTTTACAAAGGCCAGATGATGTAAGAGAATGTCTTTGCTTTCTGCTTGGATGAGGCAGTCGTCCAGGTATGGATATATTTGAATTCCTCTTTGTCTGCAGTATGCAATTACTGGTGCCAGGCATTTTGTGAAGACTCTGGGCGCAGTAGATAAGCCAAAGGGCAGTGCAGAGAATTGGTAATGCGTTGAACCTGCAATGAAACGGAGGTATCTTCTGCAACTTTGTCTGATAGGGACATGCAGATATGCCTCCTTGAGGTCCAACGTTACTAGCCATGCTTCCTTGCCCAACATGGGAAGTAGCTGCTGTAGTGTTAGCATCTTGAATTTGGGTACTTGTAAGTAAGTGTTTAGAATTGAAAGGTCCAAAATTGGTCTCCAGGCATTGTCCTTTCTGGGCACTAGAAAGAGTCTTGAGTAAAATCCTTGGCCTTGCTCTCGAGTAGGTACCAGTTGAATGGCTCTCATGTCCATGAGAACTGTAATTTGCTTTTATGCCTCTGCCCATTGATTTTGTGGCAGGTTTGGCATTCCTCCTTTCACTGACAAGGTGTGAAACTGGAATCTGTATCCTTGTAAAATTATGCCTAGGATCAATTTGTCCTTTGTGACAATGTGCCAGTTGTCTGCAAAAAGTGCGAGTTTCCCCCCCAAGGGGGCTGCCAAGAGAGTATTGCTTGGCCAGATGAGGTGCAAGTCATTGAGTTTGCCTTCTGGTGGATTGAGACCTGTCTTCTCCTCCCTTCTGTGTTGTAGTGCCCCATTGGTGAGGTTTATACTGGGCTTGTGGTGGTCCTCTACCCCTTGGGCGTCTGTATTTACCCCTTTGTGGTCTGTCAGTAGCTGGAAAGGACCAATTGTTTGTTGGCCAGTTTCTGCTGAAGAGAGGGGGTTGTACCTGTAGGAAATCTTTGACTGTCTGCATAGATTTTGCCTTATCCTCATTTTCTTTAAAACTTCTTCTGCTTTAACTCCAAAAAGAACATCCTGCTGTAAGGGGGCATCTGGTAGTTTTGCTTTAACATGATCAGGCAGAGTTTGTTCCTTTAACCAAGCATGCCTACGTATAACAGACCCAGTGACAGCTGCTCTGCAGGAGGCCTCCAAAGAATCAAACCCACATTGTAAGGTATGTTTGCCCACCTGCTCAGTGGCGTGCAACAGATCCTGTACTTCTTTCAATTCAGATGGTTGAGGGAGAGTGGTTATTCTTTGTTTTAACTGAGAAATTAGGAATTGCTGATACTTAAGCATGTGAAATTGGCAATTCAGTGCCCTCATAGCTAGTGTGGCTGAGGTGTAAACCTTTTCCCCCCACCTGTCTAGTGCTCTGGAATCCCTCTCAGAAGGTACTGGGTTTTTAGCCATAGAAGCCTTAGCCCCCTTGGGACCCTGGGAGATAGTCTCTGGGTCAGCTACAGGGCTTTTGTAAAGAAATTTGTGGGAATCAGGCACTCTATAGTATCTGTCAGGCTTAGCCGGAGCAGGAGGTAGAGAGTCTGGGTTCAAACTGGATTCTAAATAAACGTCATCCACAATGTCCAAAACTGGTGGGATCGCAAGTGGTCTGTGTTGGGGGAGTAAAAGAAACTCTCTGAGCCTTTTCTTTGAATCAGAGTACTCCTGACCTTCCCAGTGAAAATGTTCCCTCATAGTGTGTAAAGTTTCCCCAAAGGAGTAGTCTTCAGGAGGAGAAGCTGAGGGAATAGAGTCCTCAGCATCAGAATCTTCATAAGGAGAGAAGGAGTAATCTTGGTCCTCAGAGGAGTCTGAAGAAATGGACACTTGTTCAGAGGATGCATAATCTTCCTCTTGTCTAGGCCTTTTGTCAGGAGGGGCCTGGAAACCCCCGATTAAAAAAATCAAATCTTCAGCCATTTTGAGCATCTGTTTCTTAGGCATGGGGCCTTGAACAGGAGACTGAAGTGCAGTCCTTTTAGATTTAGTAGGAGTCTTCGACTTAGAAAACGTTTTAATGGTGAGAGTTGTCGGTCTGAAAACGCCTTCAGAAACCGATGGCGTTTCTGTAGCACCGACGTCTTTTGCAGCAATGCTGTCGGAAGGGCCTGAACTAAATGGCTGCGTCGGCCTGGTGCATTCCGCCAAAATTTCCATAGCTGTCTCGGGATCCAGATCTGCGGTAGTCAGGGGCTGCATCGGAGCCTCACTGAGGACCGGAGAACCGGAGACCGGATCAGCCGAGGCCTGGGAATTTGGCTTAGGCCTGGGCTGTCTGTCCTTATCCTTGCGTTTTTTGTGCACGCCGGTAGTCAGTTGCTCCGACGGCATGGTGTAGTTAAATTTCCTACCTTAGTAGTGTCGTGCGAAATCAGAGAGTCTTTTAATAGTACGCTTATTAAACCTAGCACAAAACCGACAAGTAGTGACGTCGTGGTCTGGGCCTAGGCAAGGTATGCAATAAGAATGAAAATCCTTATGAGGTATTTGCTTCCCACAAGAAATACAATTGTTAACTTTTTCTGACATCGGTCTGAGGCAAGAAAAGTTTCCCCAACGGGGTACTTAGCTTTATAGAAGACTTCGGTCTGAAATTCGAATTCAAAAATCTCAGGAGTTGGCCGACCGGCACTTGCGAACTGCTTTTGCTTCAGGCACTGCGCGGCAAGAAAGACTGAAGAAAATGGCATTGGTTGCATTATATATACCCCTGGCGCACTGACGTCAGGGAAGAGGTGACAGCAACTGACACCGGACCAAGACTTTGGAATTCCGGCCGACTGCGGGACCGCCTTTCGACAGGATAACCCAAGTGTGATGACTGCAGCAGGGTAACACGATGAACATCTGATAATGTGATCCAGACACACACACACCTGAAACCTGGATGAATAGGAATGTGAACATAACATTAGATTTAAAAAAAATGCATAACAGAAAGCTCAAATGAAGGAGAGGTAACAGGTTTTCAGGTGAAAACTTTTTTTAATTTGGGCAGTATCACAAACTGGTTAGGAAAGTAAGATCCAGAAATGGTCTCCAAGAATTTTCTTTTTTAGGCACTAAAAACATTCTCAAGTAAAATTCTTCCACTAAATGAGGTAGGAGATACATCTTGTATTACACCGAATATGATGTAAAACAAGAGGAAAAAGAAGAGTTTGGTCTGGCTGATAAGTAGGAATCCCCTGAAACAGAGGAAGTTCCTCCCATTACCATCTGTAGCCTAGGTGGATCCCATTCAGGACCCATTTGTCTGAAACAATCTGGTGCCAATGAAAGAAATGGAAATTTAGGCTTTTTAGAAGGGTGAATGTACTGCCACGATGGAAGGGGGTGGGGGACAACAAGGTCCCTCAGGTAGTAATTCAAATTTTTTTGACTGTCCTTAGTTCTGGTGGGTTCTTGCTTTCTTTTTAAAACCTCCCTGCCACTGATTTTTAAATGTCTGCTTATAGGCATTCTGATGAGACAATTTAGTTTTGCCACAGTTTGATAACGTAACAGAGAATCCCTTGAAAACTTAGTGGAGGAGGACTGAAAAATCGGGATTCCCTGAATCAGTTTTCCCATCTCATCACACTTTTTGATGATCTCTGCAAAGGCATATCCAAGATCTAAAACTCTAACCAATGGAAAATTCAAAATTTCATTTTGACATTTTCCGAGCGGTTTGGAGCGCGCACACAGACAAATCTCCTTAAAACAGTTCTAGTTGCAGCAGCCCTGGAAGTAGTATCTACAGAATCAAAAATACATTGTAAACAATGAGGAATGATGCATAATACAAAAGAATAATTCCACAATGGAGGCTGACACCAAAATGTTCTTCATACTTTTGCAATTTGTCAGAATAAACTTCAACACATGAGCCTGACAACTTAAAATTATAAAAATCAAAGCTGCAGAAAAGTACAGTTTTGTACCTACCATAAATGTAGATGTTCGAGTGTTCACACTGCTGCAGTCATCACACTTGGGTTATCTGCCGTCAGGCAGTCCCGCAGCCGGCCTGAGTTCCAAAGTCTTGGTCCGGTATCGGTTGCGGTCGCTTCTTCCCTGACGTCAGTGCGATGGGTATAAAAGAGGCAGCCGACACCATTTTCTTCAGTTTTTCTTGCCCCAGATGTCAGGTGCCCCCAAATAGGAAGGCAATAAATAATCCTAAGTAAAATACATAAGTAGAAAACAATAGCTACAGCTGTAAGCAAATACACTATATAGAAATACATCATATAGATTGTATAAAAAGGGAGGTATAGATAAAACCCAGGTAAGAAGAGGGGATGGTGGGAGGGTAACCTGGACTGCAGCAGTGTGAACACTCGAACATCTACATTTATGGTAGGTACAAAACTGTACTATGTTCATCGTGTTACACTGCTGCAGTCATCACACTTGGGTTGAATCCCAAAGCTAAGGCTGGGCGGTTGGTACTAAACAGGGTTTGGAGAAGCTAGTAGGCCCTGCAGAACTGCAGTGGCAAAGCCAGCTCTGGTTTTTGAGTATAGAGGTAAGCGGTAGTGCTTAGTGAAGGTGTGCACTGAACTCCAAGTTGCAGCCTCCAAAATATCCTTGGTTGGTACCCCTCTGAGTAAGGCTGCTGATGTTGCTGTAGCCCTGGTAGAATGGGGCCTAATGTTACCAGGTACAGGTTTCCCATGGTGTGTGTAGCAGAAACGGATACAATGTCCTATCCATTTTGAAATGGTCTGTTTTGAGATAGCCTTTCCTTGTGATCCTGCAGCATAGGATACAAAGAGTTGGCCAGATTTTCTGAAAGCCTTAGTTTTATCCAAGTAGAAACGTAATTGCCTGTGAATGCCCAAAGAGTGTAGGAGACTTTCCCCTTTATTCTGGGGGTTTGGATAAAAGGTGGGTAAATGAATGGTTTGGTTTAGAGCCACACTGGGATATCACCTTTGGCACAAAGGAAGGGTTAGTTCGTAAAGAGACTCTGTCTTGATGAAAAATGATGAAAGACTCCACTGCCATTAGGGCCTGCAGCTCTGAGACTCTTCGTGGTGAAGTTATTGCTAGCAGCAGGGCAGTTTTCCATGATAAAAATTGTAAATCGGCTGAAAAAGCTGGTTCGAAGGGTGGTAGTGTAAGTTTTTTAAAAACAAAATTGAGGTCCCAAGTTGGTGTTGGTGCTCTCCAGGGCAGTCTTATGTTCTTAGCCCCTCTAAGGTACTGTCTTAGTAATGGATCTGAAAAAATAGGAGGATCCGTGTTGTAATGAGCTGAAAAAGCTGAAGCGTGGATCTTAATAGATGAAAAGGAAAGGCCTTTGTGCAACATCTCAGTTAAATATTGCAGAATCTGAGGAATATTTGGGACAAGAGGATTTTGGCCTTTAGCCTGGTTCCAGGCGCAGAATCTTTTCCATTTGTCCGAGTAGGTTTTCCTGGTGCTGGGTCTCCTGGCCTCCAGAATGACATACATAACAGCTTTAGAGAGAAGTGTTCACTAGTTGTTTAGGTAATCTGCCATGCAGCCAGATTTAAAGTCTTGAGCTGGCTGTGTAGAATCTGATTGTTTTGCTGAGTCAGCAGGTGAGGAATTTGAGGTAAAAGCCATAGTGGGCCTTGAGCCATGTTCCTTAATATTAGATACCAGTGTTGGCATGGCCAGTCTGGAGCAATGAGTATCATTTGTGGCCTCTCTAATCTGGCTTTCAGGAGCACCTTTGCCAGAAGAGGCAGTGGAGGAAAGGCATACACTGTTAATGTTTTCCAACTGAATGAGAGGGCGTCCACTTTCCAAGCTAGTTTATGGTATGTCCTTGTGCAAAATTTCCGAAGTTGGTAGTTTTGGGGGGAGGCAAACAGATCTATGTCTGGGCTCCCCCATTTTTGAGTGATCATTTTGAATACTTGTGGATCTAGTTTCCACTTGTGAGGATCCATGATATTTCTGCTTAGTTCGTCTGCCAATGTATTTTTCTTTCCTGGCAGGAATTGTGCTTGTAGTTGAACTTGGTAGGTCAGAGCTGTGTTCCACAAGGTCATTGCTTGCCTGCAAAGGGGGTAGGAATGTGTGCCCCCTTGTTTGTTTATGTACCACATCACTGTGATGTTGTCCATCTTTATTAGAAGTTGTCCTGGATGTAGGAGGTCCTTGAAAGCTGTTAGGGCATTTTGTACAGCTAGCATCTCTTTCTGATTGATGTGGAGATGCATTTGATCTGCAGACCATTTGCCCTGAATACACTGTCCTGCCATGTGTGCTCCCCAGGCGTAATCCGATGCATCTGTTCTTACTGTTTGCCTGGCTGTGGGTAAGGTGAAAGGCTGACCCTTGTTGATGTGACATGCCTGAGCCCACCACAGAAACTCCTGTTGAAGGCAGGGAATGAGTGGTATTATTGTTTCCAAGCTGTGGCTGTGTTGAGTCCATACGCTTTTCAGGTACCATTGTAATTTCCTCATATGCAGTTTGGCATATGGAATTAGTAGTATGCAAGATGCCATGAATCCCAAGGCCTGCAGAACTTTTCTTGCAGGATGTTGGGTCTTTGTTGCCATCATTTTGAAGTAGAGTCAGTTGTCCTTGCTTCGATGGCGTGAGATAAGCCATCTGGGCCGTTGTATTTAAGCTGGCACCCAGGAATATTATGTCTTATGAGGGCACTAGTTTTGACTTCTTTTCGTTTAATGTGTACCCTAGGCAACTTAGTAGGTTTTTTACAACCGCCAGATGTTTTAAAAGAATGTCCTTGCTTTCTGCTTGAATAAGGCAGTCATCCAGGTATGGATATATTTGAATTTCTCTTTGTCTGCAGTATGCAATTACTGGTGCCAGGCATTTTGTGAAGACCCTGGGCGCAGTAGATAAGCCAAAGGGCAGTGCAGAGAATTGGTAATGAATTGAACCTGCTATAAATCGGAGGGATCTTCTGCAATTTTGTCTGATAGGGACATGCAGGTATGCCTCCTTGAGGTCCAATGTTAATAGCCAAGCCTTCTTGCCCAGCATGGGAAGAAGTTGCTGTAGTGTGAGCATCTTGAATTTGGGTACTTCCAGGTATGTGTTTAGAATTGAAAGGTCCAGAATGGGTCACCAGGCTTTGTCCTTTCGGAGAACCAGAAAGAGTCTTGAGTAAAATCCTTGTCCTTGCTCGTGTGTAGGAACCTGTTGAATGGTTCTCATGTCCATGAGTGCTGTAATTTGTCTTTGAGCCTCTGTCCATTGATTTGGTGGCAGGTTTGGCATTTCTTTTATCCTTGGTAAAGTGTGAAAGTGGAACCTGTATCCTTGAGATACAATATTTAGGACCCATTTGTCTTTTGTGATGATGTGCCAAATTGCCTGCAAAAAGTGCAAGTTTTCTTCCCAAGGGAGCTGCCAAGAGGGATTTGCTTGGCAGTCTGAGGGGTAAGTCATTGTGATTGTCTTTTAAAAGTTTGAGACCTGTCTTCTCCTCCTTTGTGGGTTGTGGCACCCCATTGTCGAGGCTTGTAAGAGCCTTGTGGCTGATCTCTGCCCTTAGGGTGCCTGTATTTGCCCCTCTGTGGTCTGTCAGAAGTTGGAAAGGACCAGTTTTTGGTTGGCCAATTTCTGCTGAAACGAGGGGGTTGAACCTGTAAAAAATCCTTGACCGTCTGCATAGATTTTGCCTTATCCTCCATTTTCTTTAAAACCTCTTCTGCTTTCACACCAAATAAAACATCCTGCTGTAAAGATGCATCCAATAACTTTGCTTTAACATGATCAGGTAAAGTTTGTTCTTTTAACCAAGCATGCCTACGAATGACAGACCCTCTGTTACTGCTGCTCTACAAGAAGCTTCCAATGAATCAAATCTACATTGCAAAGTATGTTTTCCCACTTGTTCTGCTGCATGAACAAATCTTGCATTTCCTTGTAATCAGGCTGCTCTGTGTGTGAGCATTTTTTGTTTTACTTGAGACATCAAATATTGTTGATATTTCAGCATGTGAAACTGGCAATTTAAGGCCCTCATAGCTAGAGTAGCTGAGGTATATATTTTCTTTCCCCATCTGTCTAGTGCTCTAGAATCCCTTTCAGAGGGTACAGGATTTTTAGCAATAGAGGCCTTAACCCTTTGGGACACTGGAAAATGGTTTCTGGGTCAGCAACAGGGCTTTATATAGTAATTTGTGAGAGTCAGGGACTCTGTAGTATCTGTCTGGTTTGGCTGGTGGAATAGCAAGGGTCTGTGCTGGGTAGTAAAGGAACTCTCTGAGCCTTTTATTAGAATCAGAGTAATCCTGGCCTTCCAAGTGGAAATGTTCCTCATGGTATGTAAAGTTTCCTCAAAAGAGTAGTCTTCTGGGGAAGATGCTGAAGGAATAGACTCTTCAGCATCAGTCTTCATAAGGGGAAAGGAGTATCCGTTGGAAAGGACCAGTTTTTGGTTGGCCAATTTCTGCTGAAACGAGGGGGTTGAACCTGTAAAAAATCCTTGACCGTCTGCATAGATTTTGCCTTATCCTCCATTTTCTTTAAAACCTCTTCTGCTTTCACACCAAATAAAACATCCTGCTGTAAAGATGCATCCAATAACTTTGCTTTAACATGATCAGGTAAAGTTTGTTCTTTTAACCAAGCATGCCTACGAATGACAGACCCTCTGTTACTGCTGCTCTACAAGAAGCTTCCAATGAATCAAATCTACATTGCAAAGTATGTTTTCCCACTTGTTCTGCTGCATGAACAAATCTTGCATTTCCTTGTAATCAGGCTGCTCTGTATGTGTGAGCATTTTTTTGTTTTAATTGAGACATCAAATATTGTTGATATTTCAGCATGTGAAACTGGCAATTTAAGGCCCTCATAGCTAGAGTAGCTGAGGTATATATTTTCTTTCCCCATCTGTCTAGTGCTCTAGAATCCCTTTCAGAGGGTACAGGATTTTTAGCAATAGAGGCCTTAACCCCTTTGGGACCCTGGGAAATGGTTTCTGGGTGAGCAACAGGGCTTTTATATAGTAATTTGTGAGAGTCAGGGACTCTGTAGTATCTGTCTGGTTTGGCTGGTGGAATAGCAAGGGGTCTGTGCTGGGGTAGTAAAAGGAACTCTCTGAGCCTTTTATTAGAATCAGAGTAATCCTGGCCTTCCAAGTGGAAATGTTCCCTCATGGTATGTAAAGTTTCCTCAAAAGAGTAGTCTTCTGGGGAAGATGCTGAAGGAATAGACTCTTCAGCATCAGTCTTCATAAGGGGGAAAGGAGTATTCCTGTTCCTCAGAAGAATCTGAGGAAATGGAAACCTGGTCAGAGGAAGCATAGTCCTCTCCTCCTGTCTAGGCCTTTTGTCAGGAGGGGGATGGGAACCCCTGATTAGGGTAATTAAGTCTTCAGCCATCTTAAGCATCTGCTTCTTAGGCATGGGGCCTTGTACTGGAGACTGCTGTACAGGCTTCCTTACTTTTAAATGAGTTTTCAGCTTTGCATAGGATTTTATAGTAAGTGTAGTCAGTCTGAAGACATTTTCAGCAACTGAAGGCCTTTCAACTACACTGGAATCCCCTTCTGCAATGGAGTCGGAAGGGCCTAAAGATAAAGGCTCTGGAGGCCCAGCAATCTCCGCTTGGGAGTCAGATGCAGCCTGGGGTTCTAAATCAGCAGTCATCAGGGGCTGTGTAGGCGCCTCACTGAAAACCAGAGAACCGGCGACTGGCCTAGCAGAGGCCTCGGTGTCTGGTTTGGGTCTCGGCTGCCTGTCCTTATCTTTGCGCTTTTTATGCATCCCGGTCGTCGGTTGCTCCGACGGCATGGTGTAATTAAATTTTCTACCAAAATAATGTCGGGCGAAATCAAACCGACGTTTAATAGTTCGTTTGTTAAACCTAGCACAAAACCGACAACCTGTGACGTCGTGGTCTGGGCCTAGGCTAGGGACGGCTTGCACCTGTCACCCCTGGGCTTTCGGATATTGGCAAAGGCTCTTGCTACCCCCATAGTGCCTTTTTAGGCAAGGCTCAAAAGACAAACCCACCTCCATAGGTATCACAAGGGATAAGAAACTAAGAGTAATGCTACTCAACGCCAGAAGTCTAATCCTCAAGATGCACGCACTCGAAACTCTCCTTAGCATGCAGAACATCGATATCTGTGCAGTAACAGAAACCTGGTTCAAGGCTCTCGAGAGCACCCCAGCACTACCAGGTTATACCTCATACCATGCTTTTTGGCCCCAAAACTTGGGCCGAACCACAAAAGCAGGGGGAGTATCAATATTCGTCAAAGATACCCACACCTCCAGGTTGGTGGCACAGCACGAGGCATCAGAGACTATCCATGTGCAACTAACAGTGGGTAAAACTGCCTTCCAGTTTATAGCCTGCTACAGACCACCCTCCCAAACCCAGGAACCCCACTCGGCCTTCCTGAGAACACTGGAAAATATGAAGGTCTCTCCAAACACCATTATATTGGGTAACTTCAACTACCCAACCATAGACTGGGAGCATTACTCTAGCTCCAACACCCTAGCCCAAAGATTCCTAGAATTTATAAACTCAAATGCTATGGAACAACTTGTTACCACTCCCACAAGAGGGGAAAACATACTGGACCTGATCATCACCAACATGGGGACTCTATGCTCCAGACCAGAAGTGTATCCTCACTGGTAAGATCAGACCATAAACTAATCTCACTGGATATTCACATCCCGACCCCACCCCATGCCCAGAAAACCACAGTGAAAAACTTCTCTAAAGCAAATTTCACACTCCTCAAAACCAAGGTGGAATCCTTCAAAGCCCCGGCCTGTGGATATCGCCCAGACCAAAATCCTTTATAAGCATTCTATGAACATCTTCAGGAATGCATGGATCATGCAATCCCAAATAAAACCAAGACCCAATCCTCCAAAGGCAGACGTCCTGTCTGGTGTACCCCAGCCATAAACAAACTATACAATAGAAGGAGGAAGCTACTACATGATGGAGCAAAATCCCAAAAAGGGAAGGCATCTCTGATCAGTATTAGCAAAAAACTATGGGCACTCATAAAATCGTCTAAGGCCAGCTTCGAGAGAAAAATTGCACAGGACACTAAGGATAATCACAAGGCTTTCTTTAGTTATGTTATGAACCTGGGTGGGAATTCCCAGATATGCTCAGAATTAGTCCAAAATGACAAAAAATACACCGAACCCACAGACATTGCCAACATCCTAGCTGACAGGCTCAACGCAAACTCCCCCCCCCCCACCAAAAGGGCTAATATCTGTCCCAGCAGAGTGCTGCCCCCCTGACATCTCAGATGCTCAGGTAAGAGCTGCCCTCTCCAAAGCAAGAAACACAGCATCAATGGGGCCAGACGGTGTCCCGGGCTGCGTCCTACATGAACTCCAAGAAGAGCTAAATCCAAACCTAAAACTACTGTTCAATCTCAGCCTTACTACAGGATATGTACCCAAAGAGTGGCGTATAGCAACAGTGGTCCCTCTCCACAAAGGTGGTGCCTCAACGGATCCTGGAAACTATCGCCCCATAAGTCTCACTAGCTTGGTCTGCAAAGCAATGGAAAGGATCATCATGGACCTTATAAATAAAGATATTGGGGACCTGCAGACACTGGATCCTACCCAGTTCGGCTTTGTTAAGGGCAGATCCTGCCTCTTGAACCTGGTTGATTTCTTTGAAACAGTCACCAAGGCCATTGACAAGGGGAAGGTGGTCCACACAGCCTACCTGGACCTCACAAAAGCCTTTGATACAATACCCCACTCGGGCATTATAGATAAGCTCACCAGCTTAAATATAAACCCCTATGTCACTAGATGGGTTGCAAACTGGCTCAAGGACAGAACCCACATGGTTAGAATAGCTGGAGCCATGTCAGACTCCAAACCAGTTACAAGTGGCGTCCCACAAGGCTCAGTCCTGGGACCTCTCTTGTTCAGTATATATTTCTCGGAGGTACAGGCCAACATGGAAGGACTGTGGCTGACCAAGTTCGCAGATGACTGCAAACTGGGCGCCATAATAGACTCTCCAGCCGACACAAGCATCCTCCAAAAGGGCCTCATAGAAACAGACAACTGGTGCCAGAGCCATGGCCTCAAGCTAAGCATAAAAAGTGTATAGTCATCCCCTTTGGCAAAACAAAGTGCCCACAAATTACCACATAGGTGGTAATCCATTAAGTACAGAAGAAGTAATTAGGGACCTGGGGACCCAAGTTGATAGCAATCTCTCATTTGACAACCACGTGGCCAAAGTGGTTAGAAAAACATTTTATATAGCCCACCTAATCATGAAGGGATTCACATCTAGATCAGAGGAGGTCATCGTGCCTCTTTACTCATCCGTCATCAGGCCCATAATTGAGTACAATGCCCCTTTTGGGATGTACCTTACCAGACACCTGCAGCAACTGGAAAGACCCCAAAAGTACCTCACCAAGAGGATTAAGGGGCTCAAACATATGCCGTATGCTGCTCGGTTAAAGAAACTCCAGCTCTACTCAGTGGCATACCACCTGCTCAGAGGCGATCTGTGCCTGACGTATAAAGCCATGTCCAACCCGGAATTAATGGACATGCTGCACCTCAGAAAATCCAAATCCCATCGAGCTACGCGCTCGAGGGACTTGAACCTCAGCACTGAAATAAATAGGACATGCTGGAGGGACAGATTCATAACCCAGAGGCTCCCTTCACTCTGGAATAAAATCCCAGTCCAGGTTAGGCAGAGTCCCTCATTGACTCTCTTCAAGAGGAATCTTGATGAGTGGATGGGAGATCGTAGGTTTACCCCGGGTATCACTTCTGTGTCACTGTTAGACAGAGGCACAGTATACTAACCTTGAAAAAGAGCATAGCAAAATTAATTTAATATGGGTGGTGAAAGCCATACACACTCTGGCTAGGCTTATAAATGCCCTAGGGCAGATAGCCCTAGTATGAACCTATGAACCTTATGAGGTATTTGCTTCCCACAAGAAATGCAATTATTAACTTTTTCTGACATTGGTCTGAGGCAAGAAAAGATTCCCCAACGGGGTCCTTAGCTTTATTGAAGACTTCGGTCTGAAATTCGATTTGAAAATCTCAGGAGTCGGCCGACCAGCACTTGCGAACTGCTTCTGCTTCGGGCACCACGCGGCAAGAAAGATGAACATCATGCACATTATTCCGAAATTTAGCAAAAGTTTCCCTATCTTTATCAGAAGGAAAGGGATTAGAATTAACAGAATGTTTAGCAACAGGCGGATGTAATAAAGCTATAGCTGCTGGGTAATGTCTGGGATTGGTGAATGAAGTACAGTTGTGTAAAATCTTATCATAACTGTAGATGTCCCTCTCTTCACTATTGCAGATTTCATAACCTTAGGGATCTCCAGCCAAGGATAGCTCAACATCCAGCCAGTACACCAAAGACTTTAGTACTTACAGGCGTCATACGTCACACATATGCTCCCCGTGTAAGGCATAAAGGTGATGTATGGAAGCGCACAAAGAACTGGAAAAGCCCCAGAAGGAACAGAATGTCCCTAGGGACAAGGAAAAACATGTGCATCCAGAAGGAGTAAAAGGAGAAGAGCCCTTTAGCCAGGAGGACAAGAAAGAATAAGGCTAGATCAGAGGGGACAGGAGAGAGTGAGGGAACGAATACTGCAACAGTGAAGAGAAGGACATCTAGTATTATGGTAAGATTTTATACAACTGTACTATGTCCTTCCATATCACTGTTGCAGTATTCATAACCTAAGGGAGAGTACAGAAGCCTGGAAGGAGGATGGCACAGAAAAGCTCTCCAGGAACCCATGCAGGATAGTTCTGGCAAAATCAACTATGGCCCTGGAAATAACATCCAGTTTATAATGTTTAGTGAAAGTATGAACAGAGGACCAAGTAGCAGCCTCAAGGATGGTACTGGTATTCAATCCCTTGAAAAAGGCACTACAGGAGGCAGCAGTCATAGTAGAATGAGCCTTTATTGATGAGGAAAGACATTTTCCATGACAAAAATAACAAAAATAAATGGCCTTGGAAATCCAGGATGAGATGGTTTACACAGAAACATTCAAACCCAAAAATCTGGCATGAAAGGAAACAAAAAGCTCCACAGATTTGCAAACAACTTTAATTTTGTCCAAATAATATCAGAGCTGTCCATACAAATCCAAGGTGTGAAGAACTTTCTCACAGAGACACCCTATCTCTGTGGAAAACTAGGAAAGGAGACAGAACCACAGGAACCTCCACAACAAAGGGATCCTGATGGCAAGAGAGGCACCAAGCAAAAAATCTTTTCTACTTGGACAGATCTGATATCCTGGTAGTGGGTTTCCCAGCCTCCTGCAATACCCAAAGCACATCATCAGAAAACAGGTGCCTGAAACGGTTCAAAAATCCTATCATCCATGGGGTCAGATGAAGAGTGGACAAGTAAGGATGGATTAGAGACCCTGTCTTGTGAGAGAAGATCCACCCGGTGTGGTAACATGTTATGACTGTACCAGGCCAAGTGACAAAGAAAGGGGAACCAACATTGTCTGGGCCAAAAGGGAGTCACTAATAAGATTTTGGGAAGAGTCCTGTCCGATCTTGTGCAAGACTCACGGTAAGTGAAGAAGGGGAGGGAAGGCGCACAGAAACAACCCCTTTCAAGGAAAACAAAGCCCTGGAGGAGAGATGTGCTGCATCACAGTTGCATTTGATAGAGCAGTGAGCAACTTGAGCAGTACAGCCCAACAGGGAACGGAGAAGCCTTCCCTTCAGAGTCAGGAAGGTCAGAAACTACTTTGGAAACCTGAGAAAGGAGGGCCAAGATATAACTGGTCATACGAGTCTGGTAGTTGATGGCACAAAAGGATAAAGTGGCAGCAGTGTAAACATTTTTGCCCAGCCTTTCCATAGCCCTACTCTCCTTATCTGAAGGGAGCACTTGGCAGAGGACAACTTGGAAGGCTTATCAGAAGAGACAAACACTACAGAAGAGTTAGCAGAAGG
Organism: Protopterus annectens; assembly: GCF_019279795.1. Lineage (NCBI taxonomy): Eukaryota > Metazoa > Chordata > Ceratodontiformes > Protopteridae > Protopterus > Protopterus annectens. The sequence goes on along the minus strand of NC_056745.1, from coordinate 684,117,904 downwards.
GCATTTATTGAGAAATTTACACTCCTCAGGCACTGTCCGGTATCTTGGGGCAAGGGCTGTGAATCAGGGGCCACAGAAGCTGCTGACAAGGTATCCAAAACAGGAGGAACACACAATGGCTTAGGAGACTCCGTCTGGAGGGGCTCATAATACAGAGATTTCAAAATAATTCCACTTAAAAAAACCTCCATGTGAGCAATATTAACACCAAAAGACAGCCCCTCCAGAGGGTAATCTGTATTAATACAGTTGTTCAGAGGAACAGGACTATATTAATAGTTCCTCTGAACAAATGTCTAAAGGGGAAGGAATCTGAGAAGAGTAAGCCAGCAATTATTCCCTTGAAGTCAAATCCTCATCTGAGGAATATGGTTCCCTGGGTCTTTTAAGATGTGTGGAAGACCATGGAGGGGCAGGCACAGACACCCCCTGAGGAGGCTTTAAAGCCAACAAATCATTGAATAGCTTCTGAGTAAAATCCTGCCATTCAATTTGGGGATCCTTCACTACAGGGGAAATATGCTTGGTGTTTCTTTTTCTTTTTTTAGTGGATGTCTACACGAAACACATTGGAGGGTCAGACCCCTGGAGACGTTCAATAAGCATAACAGGAATCTCCTTAACTAGACCTGCGAAATCCCTCTTGCTCCTTCAGATATAAATCAGCCAAATATCCCCCTCAACGTCAGGAACAGGCTTTTGTAAAGCCTCCAAGGATGTGCAAGAAGTCGGATCCAGGCTGGCCTCCAACAGGGTCGCAGCAGAGGAATTCGAAGCAAACACAAGACAATCCTCTAGGTTTTCACTAGCCTTGAGAGATGTCTGGGGAAGGCTGGAGAGCAACCGTATCAGACCTGAGTTTTCTGGCCTTTTTCATGGCAGACAGTTGACCCTTGGGATGGGAAGATTCCGCTACAGCATCTTCAGCCAACAGCTTAAGAGGACAGACCACTAAGTAGGGTCTTAGGGACAAAGGCCCAGTAGACAGAACACTGTGTATGGTCATGGGAAGCACCCAAACAGAAAAGATACTGGTTGTAATGGCCTTTATGGGGAATCCTCTTCTGGATGACATGAATCCAACAGCACTAAAGAAAAAAAAGAAAGACAAGAAACCCCAACAAGACACTTATCTGAAATGCAGCTTGGTAACCAGCACAGCAGAAGGGCATTCAGACCAATATTCATTGATGGCAGCAATTATAAGTGTGTGAGTCCATATATTACCTTTATGCCCTATGCCCTGTGTGGGGAGCATATGTGTAACGTATGACACATATAGTACTAACGTTTTTGGTATACTGGCCGCATGTTCACCTATCCTTGGCAGGGGGTCCCTTAGCTTTTGAATACTACAACAGTGATAAGGAAGGACATCTTAAGAGACTGATAAACTTTATACAATCCGTCTGCATTTTTTTTAGGGGTAGCAGGCTGACTGTCACAGAAATTGCAGACTGTTACAAAAACATCCTCCAAGGCTGAACTGTAAGGACAGGTGATGGTTCTGGAAATTCCAGTTGTAACAAATCATAATATTTTCTTATGGACTGAGAAACCTCAGCATTCTACTACTGTAAACATTGATTCATCCAAGAAATAATCTCAGAGAAAAGAGAATCCCTGACAGGAATAAGACATTACACTCTACTCAATCTGAATCAGACAACTGAGGAGAAATAAATGCATCTGTCCCCTTCACTATCCCTTACAGATTCCACTTCTTGAACCTCTTCAGGAAATGAGGGATCATTTTTCTTTCACTAGAAACTGCCTTACAAGAAGGGACAATGTGCCTGCACAAGACCCTGAGCCAAGCCCAATACATTACTCCAGTTCAGAGTAACTGGCACAGGAGAAGACAAATGTTTAGTTTTCAGTCTCCTTTTGACAGGAATTAGTGAAAAACAGACCCAGTATTCTTGCTAAGCAGGGACACATTCTCTGCCCCTTCTCCCATGATCGACAAGAGTGGCTCTTCTTTACCCCTGAGGGGACCTGTTAAAGCAGAAAATAACTTTCCAACAACACAGTTCAGTACAGAATAATATCTCATTTACTGCAGAGAATATATGTACAAGAGAGACTAGGAAATCTGGGTCCTGTCTCCCCAAACCATAAAAAGCATGAATCATTTATACCATTTTTGATCAAATGCAATACTACTGTAACAACTAAAATACAACCACTGATCAATAAAAATGAAAACTACAGCAATAATTTTGCTAACTAAGATCGCCTGACTCTCCAACTGTACCTTTCCTTAGGCATCAGTTTTTAATTCCAGAAAAAAACTTTCTACACTTTCTATAATGGCACTTTCATGTTGGCAGGAAATAAATCATCAGAAGCAGACTAAAACAATCAGGAATCTTTCTTGAAGTGAAAATGTATTAAAAATACAAACACTAATATTTTCCCTTCATTTTAAAACTTCTTCCTTCACAGACCCCAACAGCTGCAGAGGATGAAGCTAACCCCCAGTTAATTGTGAATGTATGGACTTATACCAAGGGGACGCAAAGAAAAAGATGAGTGGTCTGAGGAAACAGCCTTGGCCATAGCGCACTCAGCCACCTGCGGCTGAGGCAAATTACAAGCCTGTTGTGGTGGCAAAGGCTGCTTAGCAATCTTTCTCTTTTTGCAACTGGCAGAAGGTCTGACCAAGGAACTAGTCCTTTTTTCTATGGTCAAGCCAAAAATGGTGCTCAATTCCCTAGGGAAACTTACCAGCAATAGTAGTAAAACAGAAAAGCAACAAAAATGTAACATTTTGACAGGAAAAAAGATAGTAGAGTTTCTCCACAGAAAAATAAGTTTTAAACAACTTTTAACAAGTTTTTACCACAAAAGTAAAAAAAAAATTATGCTCCTGTTTAAAAGTACATAAAAGTGATGACAGTCAACAAAAACATTATCTTAGATTAAAAGTACTTCTTTTTAAGAAAAAGTCATTTTTCTTTATTAAGAGAGTAATGTGAACGTTTTTTCCCCCACCTAAAGTGAACTTCACTGTACAGCAATGAAGCACTGTTAGTTGACAGTCTATCCTCGAAAGCCTGCTGAGGAGCAGTCTTCTAGGAGGCAGAAAAGCTCTGAAGGGCTTGATGCCCAACACTGACTTTTTAGTCAGCTCAGCCTTAAGCTTTGGAAACTGGCTAGCTGTTAAATCCTACAAAGGATATAAACCTACTGTAGCAGTGATCATAATGATGATGATGATGTCTATTTATCAGACGACACCGTTAATGGAGTTGTACTTATATTCTGTAGTCTCAAGTAAACAAGAGTGCCAGAACCATAGGGCAAGGGGGGGGGGGCACCCTCCCAATTTTACAGCTGTAAAAAAACCCTCAACCTCTTCACTCCATGGTGTCTTCTTCTTTAAGGAGGACCATGCACGCATGGCAATGCGGATGTAAATACATTCCGCACTTAAGCGCAGAATTTAAACTAGCCATTCCGTAGTGACAGAGGTTAAGATTTTGTGGTGTGTGTGTGTGTGTGTGTGTCTGTATGTATGTGGCCGTTGCATTGAGACAGAAGGCAAGTGTATGTGTGTGTTTGTCTGTGGCCGTTGTATTGAGAGAGAAGGTAAGTGTGTGTGTGTGTGTGGCCATTGCACTGAGAGAGAAGGCAAGTGTATATAGGTTCCATTCATTTCTGTATGAGGGAGAAAGTGTGTGTGTGTATGTAATTTAAACTACCCATTCTGTTTATATGAGAGATTCAAGTGCATGTGTGTATTACTGTGTGAGAGAGAAGGGGTATATATGGAATTTAAACGAGTGTTCATTACTGTATGAAAGAGAAGGTGTGTGCGAATGTGCTGCTGTGGGAGACAGTAGGTGTATATGAATGTGTTGCTATGTGAGAGAGAGTGCATGTGTGTTGCTGTGAGAGAGCAGAGAGAAGGAAGGTGGGTGTGTGTGTGTGTGTGTGTGTGTGTGTGTGTGTGTGTGTGTGTGTGTGTGTGTGTGTGTGTGTGTGTGTGTGTGTGTGTGTGTGTGTGTGTGTGTGTGTGTGCGTTGTGTGAAAGCAAAGAGAAGGTAGGTTTGTGTGTGCACGTGTTGCTGTGTGACAGCAGAGAGAAGGTAAGGGTGTGTGGGTGTGTTTAACATACCTCTCAACTGTCCAGATTTACTCTCATAGTTTTGATCCATTTCTCACATAGTTTTGATCTGTTTCTCATAAAATTTGCTGTTTTCTGGTTGATCAGGGAGGACTGAAGTCACTAAATAATAACTTACATATGGGTTTCAGACTTCATATCCATCAGAAAATGCAAGCTAACACAAATCCTGTTATTCTAGCAACTAAGTTAAAAAGAGCAATATTTAAAACATATCCCTATTTTGAGCCAATGTATCCCAATTATTTCACACTTTGTCCAGATTTTTTGCACTAAGAGGTCAAGAGGTATGCATACTTTTCAAATGTCCAGATTTTTGCCTTACATTTTGGCCTATTCCGCAACATTTGTGGTTTTCTGGCAAATCACTGAGGATTGAAGTACCTAGATGTCATACTTTTGAGTTTCAGACTTCATTTCCTTTCGAAAAATGCATGCTAAGACCAATGCTGTTAATCTAGCAACTTTCCAAATAAATAAAAGAGCAATATTTAAAATGTGTCCCTATTTTGGGGCCTTTGTTCCCCATAATTTTAGGCTTTGTCCAGATTTCTTATGTTAAGAGGTTGAGAGGTACGGAAGTATGGTATGTAATTCCCTAGTTGGGGGGGGGGGCAGGTTAGTCACTGAACTTGATCAGTCTTGATCCTGTAACTTGGTTACAGGAGACGAGAAAGTACAGATTTGTACCTACCATAAATGTAGATGTCCGATAGGTATGCATCTGCAGTCATCACATATGGGTTGTCCTGCCTCAGGCAGCCCTTCGGTCGGCCGGATTCCAAAGTCTGGGTCTGGCGTCGGCTGATGTTGCACTTTCCCCGACGTCAGAGCGCCTGGGGTATAAAAGCATCAGCCAACGCCATCTTCCTCAGTTTTTCTTGCCCCAGATGCCAGGAGTCCTCTAAGGAAGGCTAAATTTGGAGAGATGCATTTAAAAATCCAAACATGCACAATAATATAAAAACAAATACACCATAATAGATCACCCCAGCTAGCTATAAGAGGGGTAAGTACCCAAGAAATACCACAGAGGGGAAGGAGGGAGGGTAAACCTGACTGCAGATGCATACCTATCGGACATCTACATTTATGGTAGGTACAAAACTGTACTATGTCCTTCAAGGATGCATCTGCAGTCATCACATATGGGTAGAATACCATAGCCAATCTGGGGGTGGATGAACTATGTAAAGGATGGTGTAGCTAAAATGCCCTGCAGGACTGCCGTAGCAAAGCCTACTCTGGATCTGGAATATAAAGGTAAATTGTAATGCTTGGGAAATGTATGCACGGAGCTCCATGTAGCAGCTTCTAAAATGTCCTTGGTAGCCACCCCTCTCTTAAGAAGGCTGTGGAGGTGGCTGTGGCTCTCGTGGAATGAGGTCTAATGTTAGCTGGCACAGTTTTTCCATGAAAGGAGTAACAAAAACGAATGCAATTCCCTATCCATTTTGAAATTGTCTGTTTGGAAATTGCTTTTCCTTGTGTGCCAGCAGCATATGCTACCAACAGCTGGTCAGTTTTTCTGTAACCTTTAGTTCTGTCCAAGTAGTAGTGCAACTGTCTGTGTATGTCCAGGGTGTGCAGAAGTTTCTCCCCTTTGTTTTGTGGTAGGCAAGTGAATAGCTTGATTTAATGAAACCCTGGATACCACCTTTGGCATAAATGTAGGATTGGTTCTCAATGAAACTCTGTCCTGATGAAAAATAAGGAATGGCTGTACTGCCATAAGGGCCTGTAACTCAGATACTCTTCTTGCTGAGGTTATGGCCAGAAGGAAAGCAGTCTTCCAAGACAGGAACTGTAGTTCTGCAGATGCTGCTGGTTCAAAGGGAGGCAGTGTTAGTTTTTCCAACACGAAGTTAAGGTCCCAAGTAGGTAGAGGTGGTTTCCTTGGAGGATTGATGTTTTTGATGCCTCTTAGAAACTGTCTTAGGAGAGGATGAGAGAAGATAGGTGGATCAGTATTGTACTCTGCTGAAATTGCTGAAGCATGAATTTTAATGGAAGAGTAAGACAGACCATTGTGGAACATTTCTGCCAAGTATTCCAGGATATGTGGCATGTTCATCACTGTCGCATCTAGGCCCTTTGTGGTGCTCCAAATGTGAAATCTTTTCCATTTTGCTGAATATGCCTTTCTTGTGGAAGGCCGGCGAGCTTCCATAATAATATCTTTCACTCTCTGGGATAGCTTGTCCTGAGGAGGAGTCAAGGTATTTTCCAGGCTGTTAGTTGCAAGGTTTTCAGGTTGGAATGCAGAGTTTTGTAATTGTGCTGTGTCAGTAGAAGTGGCCATAGAGGAAGAGGCCATGGTTTTGTGCATGACATGCTCTTTAACAGTGGGTACCAGTGCTGCCTTGGCCAGTCCGGAGCTATCAGAATCACTTTTGGCTGCTCTGTCCTGATCTTCAGTAAAACCTTGGTCATTAATGGGAGAGGTGGAAATGCATACACTGTTAGAGTTCTCCAGCTGAAAGAGAGGGCGTCCACTTTCCATGCTTGTGGGTGGTATGTCCTTGAGCAGAATTTCTTCAGTTGATGATTGTGGGGGAAGGCAAAAAGATCTAAGTCCGGCCTCCCCCCATGATTGTGTTATCTGTAGAAAGATGCCTGGGTGCAGCATCCATTCGTGTGCATCCATGATATTTCTGCTTAAGCTGTCCGCCAGTATATTGTCTTTCCCTGGCACAAACTGGGATTGTAGCTGTATATTGAGTTTCAAGGATAGTTCCCATAGATTCATTGCCAGCCTGCAAAGAGGATAGGAATGGGTGCCTCCTTGCTTGTTTATGTACCACATAACCGTGGTGTTGTCTGTCCTTATTAGCAGATGGCCATGATGCAGAAAGGGTTTGAAGGCTTCGACTGCATGTATCACTGCCAGCATTTCCTTTTGGTTTATGTGCATGCGTAGCTCTTTTTGTGACCATAGACCTTGAATGCATCTGCCCTCCATGTGCGCTCCCCATCCGTGGTCTGAAGCATCTGTTGTAATGGTTTGGCTAGCTATTGGTTTGCTGAAAGGCAGACCCCTGTTTGACTGGCTTGCTTGGGCCCACCACAGAAATTCCTTTTGAAGGCATGGAATGAGTGGTATCAAAGTTTCCAGGCTGTGACTGTGCTGAGTCCATAAACTCTTTAGGTACCATTGTAGTTTCCTCATATGTAGTCTTGCTTGCGGAATCAGAAGGATGCAAGAAGCCATGTAACCCAGGGCCTGCAGGAATTTCCTTGCAGTCAGCTGGGTTTGTCTTGTCAGATTTTTGAAGTAATCTGGTAGTTGATTTTGTTTTTCTTCTGTGAGGAAGGCCGTTTGGGTGGTTGTATCTGGATCTGCACCCAGAAAGGTTATTCTTTGGGATGGAACAAGTCTTGATTTGTGAAAGTTGACTGTATATCCCAAGGCCTGAAGTAGGTGGATGGCATAATTCAAGTGTTTTACCAAAGTTTGTTGGCTGTCCGCTTGTATAAGGCAGTCGTCCTGATATGGGTATATTTGAATCCCCTGAAGTCTGCAGTGTGCAATTACTGATGCCAGGTATTTCGTGAATACTCTGGGTGCAGTAGATAAGCCAAAGGGCAATGCTGAGAATTGATAATGCTCTGACCCTGCAAGAAATCTGAGGTGTCTTTTGCAACTTTGTCTGATAGGGACATGCAGGTATGCCTCCTTGAGGTCTAGAGTTACCAGCCAAGACCCTTGCCCAGCATGGGAAGGAGCTGCTGTAGAGTCAGCATTTTGAACTTTGGCACAATGAGATAAGTATTCAGTGTGGACAAGTCGAGAATAGGCCTCCATTGGTTTTCTTTTCTTGGAACAAGGAATAGTCTGGAATAAAATCCTTGGCCTTGTTCTGAGAGAGGAACCTTTTCTATAGCTTTCATTTGCATTAATCTGGAAATTTGTTTCAAAGCCTCTGCCCTTTGATTCGGTGGCAGGTCTGGCATGCCCTTTCTTTTTGGTAATGTGTGGAAATGAAACCTGTATCCTTTGTCTATTATTTGTAGTGTCCATTTGTCCCTTGTAATACTGTGCCAATTTTCTGAGAATAAAGAAAGCTTTCCACCCAAAGGTGCTTCCAATTGAGCCCTGGTTGGCTGTGTCAAAGTAGTCATTGAGCCTGTCCTTGTGCAGCAGTTGAAGGTCCTGCATTACCTCTCTGGTTGGGAGGCTGCCATTGACGTCCTCTGTAGGAGCCTCTAGCTTGCCCTCTACCTCTGGCATGCCTGTTCTTGCCTCTCTGAAACCTCTCTGTGTCTGGAAAGGACCAATTTTTGGAAGGCCAATTCCTGCTGAATCATGGTGGTTGTACTTGGAGAAAATCTTTGACTGTTTGTACGGATTTTGCCTTTTCTTCAAATTTCTTTAGGACCTCCTGAGCCGTGGAGCCAAATAACTTTTGCTTTTCCAGAGGAGCATCCAGCAGCTTTGCTTTAACATGGTCTGGCAGAGATTGTTCCTTCAGCCAAGCATGCCTCATGACTGCCAGTCATAGCTGACCTACATGAAGCTTCCAATGCATCATAACCACATTGCAAGAAATGGTTGCTAACCTGTTGTGAGTTATGTACCAGATCCTGAAGTGACTTGCGGTCTAGGGGGTCAGGTGAAGACAGTTTTTTATGCAATTCATCTAACAAATACTCTTGGTACCGTATCATATGAAATTGACAATTTAATGCCCTCATAGAAAGAGTAGCAGAAGTATACACTTTTTTACCCCATCTCTCTAAAGCTCTGGACTCCCTTTCAGAGGGGAGAGGATTTTTAGCAGTGGCAGCTGCAACCCCTTTAGGGCCCTGGGAAATCGTTTCTGGATCAGCAGAGTGGGCCTGTAGTGCCTATCGGGTTTGGCAGGAGCCGGAGGAAGAGAATCAGGGGTTGTGCTAGAGTCAGAGTACACATCATCAATGACATTCAAAACAGGAGGAATAGCTAAAGGTCTATGCTGAGGCAAATGTAAAAAGGTCCTTAATCTTTTCCTGGAATCAGAGAATTCCTGGCCCTGCCATTGGAAATGCTCTCTCATGGTGTGCAGTGTCTCCCCAAAGGAAAACTCTTCAGGAGGGGAGGCCGAGGAAATAGATTCCTCTGCATCAGAATCCTCGTAGGCCGAAAAAGCCTCCTCCTGGTGGTCCGAGAGTAGAGCCATCAGAGGCCTCATCTGAGGAGTGGGGATCAGAGGGCTTGACCCTGGGCCTTTTGTCTGGAGGAGGTTGAGAGCCCCTGTCCGGATGAGGTTGAGAGCCCCTAATTAAGGAGATAAGATCCTCTGCTAAGCTTAGAATCTGTGAACCAGTAGAGGGTCCCTGAGGGATAACCTTGGGAGGCAAAGCTTTTGAGAGTTTAGCAGCTTTAGCCCTGGAGAATGCCTTAATGGACATGGATGCAGGAGGCTTGGCTGCACCACGTGCTGGTGTAGATTTGTCTAAAGGAATGGTGTCGGAAGGTTCCAGGACACCAGTTTCTGTTGGAAATTCAATAACCGACTCAGCCGGGGCCTCCAGGACCGAGGTAGTCGGTTGAGCGGTTTCGGTAATTGGAAGTACCAAGGACTCGGTTTCAGCCGAGACCAAGACACTCGTGGTAGGCCTTGCCGTGGTTTCAGCCGAAACCGCGGCCCGCGTGTGTCGGTCCTTGTCCTTCTGTTTCTTAACTAAATGAGAAGTCGGAGTCTCCGACGGCATCTTATACGAAAAACTAGCCCCAAAAAATTCCTCTGCAAACTCCGCCCGACGTCTAAGATTTCGTCGGTTGAAGGAAGCACAGGCTGAACAGGCCGAGACGTCGTGGTCTGGGCCTAGGCAGGGGAGGCAGTAAGAGTGGAAATCCTTATGAGGTATTTGTTTCCCACAAGTTAAACAATTATTAACTTTATCTGACATCGGCTGAGGCAAGAAAGAGTCCCCAACGGGGTACTTAGCTTTTTGAAGTCTTCGGTAGCTGAATTACAGGAGCTGGCCGACCGGCACTTGCGAACTGCTTCTGCTTCGGGCACCACGCGGCAAGAAAGACTGAGGAAGATGGCGTTGGCTGATGCTTTTATACCCCAGGCGCTCTGACATCGGGGAAAGTGCGACATCAGCTGACGCCGGACCCAGACTTTGGAATCCGGCCGACCGAAGGGCTGCCTGAGGCAGGACAACCCATATGTGATGACTGCAGATGCACCTTGAAGGACATCCTAAATACTCTACGCCAACTACCAGACTGGTGAAGAGACTGTGAGCTTAAGTGGAAACAAGAGCCTGAAATTGAATCCTGAACAGATAGTACCAGATTGCTGAAGGAATTGTTCGCTTCAGTGGAGACAAGAGCCTGAATCCTCTACACCAACTACCAGACTACTGATGGAATTGTGAATTTGCATTTCAGTACATTTTCAGGGAATTATGAGTTTCAGTGCATTTTCAAGGGATTAAGAGTTTCAGTTCATTTTCATAGAATTGTGAGTTTCAAATGAAGTTTACTGTTCCTCATGCCAACTCTGTTTTCAATGCGCAACTAACTGTTTATCAAGTGGCAGTCACTGTTTGTGCTGTGGAATTTGAAAGCAGTGTTAGTAGCATAATTGCCTTTGGCACAGAAGGCCGTGGATTCTACTCCCACACCATGTAGATGGAGTGCTGATACTGCGGTGCCCTTTTGACTGCCAATTATTTGGTGCATTTTAAGGGGGGGACAGGGGTTCTACACTCCTGAGCATGTCCTCCTTTGTAGGAGATGACTAGTAATTATGAACTTGTCAGTTTGCCAGTCATTCCTTACTGTAATATTACTAGTTTACCAATTTTGTTTTCATGTAACAAACAATTAATTCTTCAAGGGCAGCAGGCATGGAGTTTGTAGATGAAACACTGAAATGTAAAGTTGTTTGCCAGTAGCAAACTCTTCATTAGTTACAGATCTCTTTAATGTGGAATTATTCAGATGACATTTACTTCTGCAGAGATTGTTCTTATTGAGTGATATTGGTGGATTGTAATGACAGAAGTTTGAGTGGCCTTTTATGGTTGAAATTTTCTGAAATTGGTAGTTTTGTCATTGTTGGTTCATACATTTTGTTTCATTGCTTATTAGAAGAATGTTCAAAACTACAAATTTAAAACACATTCCAACAAATGGTGCTGTATTATACAACAAATACAATTTAATACAATCAGGAAGGTGAATAAAAAACTACCTACATGTATGCATGGCCCTAAAAATGTGTGCAAAGAGCCTATGGTTTGAAAACAGCCCAAAGGTAAACTTAATCCTCCACTGGCCAGATGGAAGGCTCTCATGACCTTTCAATGAATGTGAGTTTCAATGGCAGAGAAGTTTGCTACTCATGCTAAGTCTGTTTTCACTGTGAGACAATATTGTTTGTTTAGCAAATGGTTATCAGTGTTTGTGCTATTTTTTTCAATATCTGTCATCATTGTAAAAGTAAATAAGAAAACAGTATGCACACTGACAGGTTTGAACATTGTTTTTGGTAACTGGGGAGAAGCAGCCAAGTAATGGAACATTGTAATGGCTGAGGAGGGGAATGCTGCTGGGGGTGTCGGGGGTTGCTGCAGGAGGGGCTGCTCTGGGGGGGACCTATTACCCTACCTATGGCCCCATTTGACCATGATCCAGCTCTGGATTTACTACAAACTATTGGATGTTGTAGTGAAACAATGAAGTGTCAGCTGTAAAAAAAAATATGTGCTTTTGTTTCATGTTTAGCAATAAAGGAACAAAAGTATTTATTATTTTACAAATGACACTTTGTTGTTTCATTCCAACTTCCAACTTACTGTTAGTTAATAGCGGTCATATTGTTGAATATGCCAGTTCAGTTCTGTGGTTTGTGGCCCTCAACTGAAGCAGCAGCAGCCCACCCAGGTACAATCTTGGAGGTCAATTAGGAAGTACTAACAGCAAAAATAATAATGACGATGAAGATGGTGGTGATAAAAAAAAAAAAAAAGGAAGTCATGTATTCACCATAACATTCCATCTGTGTTGTCCATTTTCGTTCTTCTCAATGTAGGGGTTCGGATCCGGTCCTTGAATCCAACTCGGCCGCTATTTCACAGCTCATGGATACTACAAGCTCTCAAGCTCCTTACTTACCCATAATGCTGTAGTCATCCTCATTCTCTAGATCTTGTTTGCAGCTCCTTATCATATAACATAACGAAATGTTAGCTTTAATATGGAAAGTCACTGTCTGGAGCTCAAACAGAAGGAACTTGGTTTCTATAATACTCTCCTGCTGTTCCAGAAGTCATCAAAAGAATCGGTAGGGGGCTGGAGGGAGGGGAGTTGAGGAAAAATGAAAATGGACAACACAGATGGAACATTATGGTGAGTACATAACTTCTTTATCTGATGTTGTCAGTTTTCATTCATTCCTCAACATATGGGACAGAGTCCCCAGGTGGACACTAAGGAAGGATATTCCTGAATACTGTTGAGCCAAAGGCTGCTCTTCCCTTTGAGACCAGATCCAATTTGTAATGAGTAATAAAGGTATGAGGATTAGCTCAAGTTGCAGCTGCACAAATATCGTCCATGGAAGACCTGGATAAAAAAGTTAAAGAAGTTGCCATGAACCTGGTTGAATGGGCTCTTAAAGGCTTTGGCAAGACCAGACCAAACTTTTTATACACAAAAGACTAAACCTTTTATAGACAAAGGAAATGCGGTTAGTCAACCATTTTGATAAGGTTACTTTTGAAACTGGTAGACCCAATCTGGCTTCTGAAAAGGATAGAAATAATAATCTGATTCCCTAAATTTCTCCAGTATGTGTAGATAGAAGCATAACTGTCTGTGAACATCTAATAAGTGCAAAATGTATTCACCTTTCTTTGAAAAATTTGGAAAGAATACAGGGAGGTTAACAGTTTGATTAATGTTAGATCCTGACACCACCTTAGGAAGAAAGGAGGGATTAGTTCTTAAGGACATCCAATCTTTATGAAAAATTAAATAGGGAAGCTTAGAAGATGAAGCTTGAAGTTCTGAAACTCTTCTGGCCAATGTTATGGCTATCAGAAATATAGTTTTCCAAGTCAAATATTGCAGTTCACATTCTGCAGCCAGTTCAAATGGTCTTTGAGTTATGGCCTGTAACATTAACTTCAGATCCCATGGTGGAGTAGGGTCCTTGAAGGGTGGTTTGAGTAGAAATGTTCCTTTTATAAATGTCTTACAAAGACGTGAAGAAGCCAACGTACAATTATCAACTCCAATATGGAAACTGGAGATGACAGCTAACTGAACCTTAACCATAGAGGAACTAGCCTCTTCATTAAAAATATTACCCGGGAATTCAAGAATTTTCAGCACTGGTGCTGAAAAGGGGTCCATGTCTTGTTGCTGTGCCCAAAGGACAAATGTTTTCCATTTGCTCTTGTAAATTTTCCTAGTAGAAGCTTTGTGGGATGGCAAAAGAATGTGGTGCACCTGGGAAGATAGCTTGGTTTGTCTGGCTATCAATGGAATTGGAGTAACCATGCGGTCAACTTTAGGCCCAAGATATTCGGATGAGTCACGTCTGTCGGGTGAGACAGGCGGCCTGGAAGTGGATCCAGAATCCAAGCTGGGTAAAGTAGATGAGGCGAAAGGAAGGGAAACCAAATTTGTAGAGGCCAGTAAGGGGCAAGGAGGATGCCTTTGCTGATCAACTGAGATGATTTCTGTACCAGTTTAGGGATTAAGGGAGTTGGAGGATAAGCATAGAGGAGGACCTGGTGGCCAGTCATGAACGGCAGCATGTTTTGGTGACTCCCCCGGCAGGGAATTACTGCAAAGAACCTGCTGCCCTTGTTGTTCAGGGGAGATGCAAATAGGACATACCATGGCTGGCCTCATTGGTGCGATATTTCCACCACTTCTTTGTAGAGAGACCACTAGTGAGGTAGTAGCATGGACCTGCTCAACTTGTCTGCTATCACTTTGGATTTCCCCAGTATGTGCATTGCTACTAGAGATCAATCTGAAGAGATCACACACTGCCACATTCTCATAGGTTCTCAACACAAGAGGTAAGATCAGGTTCCTCCTTGTCTTTTGATGCATCAAACTACAGACAGATTGAATCACAATAGTTCTCTTGACTTGAAAACAAATTATTTGAACCCTTGATAAAGAAAGAGAAGTGGTCATTGATGTTGTGCTGAAGAAGACCCCTATGAATTTTAACATCTGAGATGGCTGAAGTTGAGATTTGTTGTGGTTGATTGTAAAACATAGACTGGAACAAACCTGGAGTACATAGTCTCTAGCTGCTACCAAAAGATGCTTGGTCGAAGCGGTTATGAGCCAGTTGTCTAGATACTGAAACACCACAAATCTCTGCAGTCTCAAGTGAACTGCTACTACTGCCATGCATTTGGTGAACAACCTGGGGGCTGTGATGAGACCAAAGGGCAGTACTCTGAATTGGTAGACTGGCTCCTGGACCATCTGTTCATTTTTATGTGATAGCACATGTCCTGGAGATCTTCTGAGCACATCCTTATGTCCTTGTGCAGAAAGGGCAAAATGGACTGAACCATGACCAGCTGGAACTTGGTATGCTGAACTGACTTGTTCAGAACATTGAGATTCAAAATTGGTCTCCAGTCTCCTCTTTTCATTGCCACTAAAAAGAATCCTGACTGGGTGGAACACAGGAAATGTTGTTTAGTAACAGAGGAGGTGGGGAAAAGGGAATTATATAACCTCTGGAAATAATCCTCTGCACCCAAGTATTTTTTTGCAGTGTCCAGCCATGCCCTCTGGTGTAGGAATAAGTGACCCCCGACTGCCTCCAGAGGTGGCAGTACTGACAGGGTCAGTCAGAGAAAGAATCTCTGGACCCCTGATTCTGTAGGTCTCCTCTGCCGCATGAGTGGTGTCTCCCATTTGAGTTCCCCTTCTGCCCCTGAGGGAACTGTCTCCATGTGGATTATGGAATGGGACCTGGAATTTCCTGAACCACATTTTCTGACCACCTCATTGATTTCTAGAAAAGGTTCTTTGAGGAGTTGAAAAACATACGCCCACTGCAGACAGGGTCTTACCATCTTACTCGCACCTGGAGTGTGTGTCTTTCACATTGGGGCTGGATAACGAACTATCGTTAAAAGAAGCATTGAAGAAGGATGACTTGAAGGGCTCTGCAAAATCACACAGACGCATCCAACCATGCCTCCTAATGGAAATTCCTGAACCTGCCCCTCTTGAGACTCCTTCAGCTGCATGTGAAATAAGCCTCATGGATAAGTTTGAAACAGATTGCAGGTCACCAGATGTGAAGCAAACAGAAGACTCTGCCTTACAAGTACTGGTCCCTGAGAGAGATTTTGACAGCTCCTTGAACAAATCCCTCTGTAATCTTGTGCAGTGTGCCAAGTAATTCAGAGACCTGGGTGCAAAGGTTGCTGAGACACATACATGCTTCCCAAACCTCTCCAGCACCCTAGACTCCCTGTGAGGGGGATGAACAGAGGAACTCTGTTCTGCAAGTTCTTTCTTATTGGCTGCAGCCACAACCATAGCATCCACTGGTACTCCTTTGTTCCAGAATTCCCTTGCCTTCTGTGGTGCCAGGATCCCATCTGATCTCTTGGGGATCAGCTCAAGAGAATCAGGTTCCTTCCACTTCTGCTGAAAGATCAAATCAAGGAGCTCATCAGTAGGTAGAGTCACCCAAGAAGTAGATGGGCCAGTACCACATGCCTCCAGGAATACAGATTCCTCTTAAGAAGGGTTATTGGTAGACCAACCATCCCTTTGTTTAAGCATCTCAAAAAATGTCTCCGAACAAGACGTCATCAGGTGATGATCTT
Organism: Protopterus annectens; assembly: GCF_019279795.1. Classification (NCBI taxonomy): domain Eukaryota; kingdom Metazoa; phylum Chordata; order Ceratodontiformes; family Protopteridae; genus Protopterus; species Protopterus annectens. The sequence continues at coordinate 684,101,952 of NC_056745.1, read as the reverse complement.
GGGAACCCTTCCCCTTCACTGAAATTTGTATCCACTGTGACAGACCCCTGAGGGGAATACAAGTGCCTCCTCATGCACTTCGTCTTCCTAGGGACTTCTCGGTGGGATGCTCTGGAGAAGTATCCAAAGAAATAATTATTCCTTGTTGTGTAGCCTGGAGACTTTGGGTTGGCTGTTCCTGTGAAGTAGAATGTTGAGGCTCATGACACAGGCATCTGAGATCCAGAGAGAAGATCAAACGGGGTAGGAGCCATCTGATCTCTAGAAGAGAATACTTTCTCTACTACCTCGAAGGCAGAATACCCCAAGGACAAGGAAATCGTTGGTGCCAAGAAGTCATGCTTCTGGACTGATGGCTTCCTCCAACCCAAAGACACCCCACCTGAGACAGGAGTCGGAACCGAGCTATCGAATGCTGAGGCTCCAAGGGGCAGAGACAGCTCCAGCAACCATCTTCAGATCCGAAACAGATGGCGATGAGACTCTTAAATCCAGGGGCTCTGAAACAGACGGACGGATCGGAGAAGAAGCCAAAAACTTGTGGGGTTGTACTAGTAAAGGTCTCTAGACATGTGGGGGCCACAGCAGGGAGAACTCCCATATGAATTTGTGTCAAAAGAAACATCCTCTGTCCACAACACCTTCTCTGAGACTTCTGGATGAATGGGAAGAGGCTATGGAAGATGATCTAGAATGATGGCATCTTTCCAGGAAAAGAGATGGGAGCCAAGAGAATAAAGGATCCAGGAAAGATGTGTATCTAGTTCTAGGTAACTGTTTAGATTCAAGATGAGTGGGACCCGAAGATATGGATCTGGTGTCTGAAGAAGTCAGATCAGAAGGTTTCTCTCTAGGATCCAAAATTTTTCAACTTTTCTTGAACGGTTCTGAGGTTGGATCCAAGAGGATTGACAGGACCTGGGTTGCTCGCAAAGTCTATGTTAGGCTTCCTTTCTCAATTTGGATGGTTGAGCTCCAGCAAGTGATTCTCCAAAGGCCGAAGGAAGAAGGCCCCTTGAGAATTAATTTATTTTTCTTGTCTATCAATGCTCTATGATTAAAGGCCTTTCAGAGAGGGCAAAAAGACTGCAAGTGCTCAGGATCCAAACAATAACCACAGAGATCATGGGCATCTGATAATGGAATTTTAAGCCCGCACTTGCTACATTTTTTAAACCCTGACAGTTTATCTGCCATTTTACCCCCAAATAATTTTTGGAAACAATCCCACTTTTAAAAGTAAATAACAAGAGGGAAGTTAAAGTGGAAGGGATGAAATACAGATACATAGAACTAAACTAGTCTCTCTCTCTCTCTATATATATATATATATATATACATGTGTATGTGTGTGTATATATATATATATATATATATATATATATATATATATATATATACATACACACACATACATTCACAGGAAAAAGGGGAAGGGAATACCAGCAGCAATGGTATTAAAGAAATTACCAACAAGCGGTAAGGGAAAGATTACCAACAATGGTAATGAAAAGCTACCAACAGTAACATGGAAAAAAAAAGTATTATTGCCACTAGATAAGGGGAGGATGAAGAAGAAACATTGAGAACAGGAAGAAGATATAAAAGTAGAAAAATAACTTATCTTCTTAAACTGAAACCCAACAGCTGCAGTGACTACGTCTGTACACAATGGATGGCAAGCGAGATATGGAGAATGAAAGGGACTACAGCATTATGGGTAAGAGAGGAGAGCGAGAGCTTGTAATATTCCACAGCAGAGTCAGATCAGAGGATGGGATCCTAACCCATATGTTGAGGACTGAATGAAAATTGCCATCATCAGATTGAGACTTAATGCAGGCAAGAAATTGGAATAACTTTGACTCTGTTGTTGCTGTGTTTTCAGAGGTTAATACAGTTAACTACAGTTACAGTTCCTTGCCTTTAGTCTTCTTTTTTTCTCATTTTTTTCATTACTGCAAGTTGGCCCCAGTTTTGTTAGATTTTTTTAAAGTCAGGCAAGAAATATTCATTTATTTAAAAGCACAATAAAAAATACCACGTGATTTTTCTTCTGCTTATAAAAGTGTCAGTAAAGCTTCTTGCCTGACTTTAAGACTTAAGTTAGATTACTATTATTGTTATTTTTTTCAAGTTGCCCAGTTTTTGTTGCACTTCTGTTTTATATAATTGAACAAATGAAAAAAAAATGCAGTAGAGCTTGGAAGTGGTAAACAGTTTTTGCTCACAGTTCTTATCTAAACCTCAAAATATCATAGCTCAAGGGGATAAAGCCAAAAACATAATGGATTGGGAAAAAGGTCCAGAATCAGGGACAAATTTTAAGTCTAACATTGTTCTTATACGCTTAGTTGCTAGAATAACGGGTTTTGCAATAGCATGCATTTTCTGAAGGATATGAAGTCTAGAAGTCTGAAACTCAAATGTCTATCATTATTTAAGTTTTGCAACCTTAAATTAAGAGCAGTTATTGAATGCCCATAAGACTTAACCATCATGCAGTAAGATTTGTCCCAAACAATAACTGGTCCCAGATTCATGAACTGAAACTAAACCCCAAAAAATACATTATCACATCCTTTGGGAAGTTGTCTACCACAGGGAACTGCCAAATTGACAATGCTCTTCTGACAGTTGACCCAGTTGTTTGGCATTTGGGAACTTGTGTGGACAGTAACATAACTTTCAACCAACACATGCCCAGTGTCATAGGAAAGTCTATACTGCACAGCGTATGAACAAATTGATTGAAACTAGTCTAGAGATCTTATTGTCCCCCTTTAAGAAGCCCTCATTAGGTCAATAATTTTGTATAATGCCTACTCTGGCACATATCTGTCTAGACAAATGCAACAACTGGAATGCCAAGAGCAATACCTTACTAAAAGGATACAAGTCCTGAACAATAAGTAATGCATGGACCAACTCAAAGCCTTATCACTATACTTGGTATCCTAGAGTGCTAAGAGGTGACCTGTGTCTGGCATACAAGTCATCCTCTAACCCAGTATTGATGTACCTACTAAACATCAGCAAGCCAAATGGCATTAGAAATGCTCAGTCCAAGTGTCTAAACAGAATGGTGTGGAGAGATGGATGTATATTACAGAGGATACCACTGTTCCAGAACAGACTCTCCATTCAAGTAAAACAAAGCTCATCACTGTCCATATTCAAATGCAACTTGGATCTAAGAATGGGTAATAGAAAATGTACTCTAGGATTGCACCACGTGCCACTAATGGATAGATGCAGTTCCTAAATGCTGCATCCCTTACATGGGTCCTCTCAAATTATCTATGGTATGATCGCAGTTATTCTCACTGGGGCTAATATACAATTATCAGCCATGGGATGGGCAAGACCAATCAGGAAATGTTAATTCAAGCACCAAAAGGGAAATTGGCTAAGCTTAAAATGTCCTCCAAGAGAACCTGTGTTTTCCTTATGAAAAGAAGAGTCAAATTCAACTTTCGAGCTCAAAGACTGTGTGAAAGTTCTTGAAAAAAGTTTCTACCTATGATCAAACAAGTCACAGTGAATGAAATGACACCAAAATTGTGAATAAGGTTGCAATTAGCATTTCAGCATTGTAAGGGGTGGAATTAACTGACATTATGTGTGCTGATACAGGTAATATCAGAAGCTGTGCCCAGTGAACAAACACAAAAAATCCCTAGGCATGCATAACAGCACTTTTGACACTGTTGGCTACTCTGCTCTGACCCACTGTGCAGTCCCAGACCCATGTAACGGTATCAAGGAAATTAAGCTTTAAAGGAGGTGTATATAAACAGCCCTAGAGAATAGCTGATAGTCAACTGGAGGACATGCAAAGGGTGGGGGTGACAATTTTATTTAAAGGATTAACAGAACACCACAGATATCCTCACTTCAAAACAACTTGCACTTCATTTTTGCCACAGCACAACTGGTGACATTCTGTGCTTGTTTGACAACTAGACTGCCTATACAGGTACAGTTGTGTACGATCTTACCATAACAGTGGCTGTCCTACTTCTCACTGTTGCAGTATTCCTTACTAAAAGACTTGTCGAGGAAAGCATACCAAATCCTTAGCTCCTTCCAGGTGCATACATCAGACATATGTTCTACTTCGTGATGTACAAGTGCTTAATCCTCAGAAATGAATTGCCCCAGGAGAACCAGAGCAACCCAGGAGGAAAAGCAAGTACATATGCATCCAGAAAGGGAAGAAGAACCTCAGCCAGAAGGTAAGGAGGAGGGAGGGGTGGAATTCTGCAACAGTGAGAAGTAGGACATCTACTGTTATAGTAAGAAATTACGGGTTCCTATTAGATGACCGAAGACGCATTCTTTCGAATGGGTCTTAGTCGAACTTGAAAAGGCAAAATGATGAAGTGACATATAAGAGAATTCTTTCTAAGTCCATTACTTTGCCGTTTTCGTCACTGTAGTGCAATCTCAGAGTTGGTATATTTAAGTAGGGGGTGTGACGGGGACACAGCCCCCCACTTTAAGTTATGTTTTAAGTGGGTTTTTTTTTTTTTTGGAACAGCAATTTTTCTTCCCTTAGAAAAAAATCGCTGTTCTAAGCGCTTGATTTTGTAAGCTTTTGCTTACATGGGGTCGATAAATCATTGTTTGCTTTTCAAAGTGTTCGATGATTTAATATAGACCCGAAATTACACAACTGTACTACCTTTATCATCACTGTGGCAGTATTCATTACAAAAGAGAGAGTACAAAAGCTATTAAGACAGGGTAAGGGGAAGAAGTCAAAGGAGCACTCCAACAACTTATGCAGGATGGTCATGGCAAAACCAGCTCTGGTCCTAGAAATCACAGGTAACTTATAGTGTTTAGTAAAGGTGTATACAGAAGACCAAGTAGCAGTTTCTAAAATAGATCTAACATCCAGACCTTTGAAAAAAGCACAAAAAAGACCACTACCTTGGTAGAATGAGCATAAACAGAAGAAGAAATCTGCTTACCATGAAAAGAATAGCAAAAAAGAAATGGCCTTAAAAATCCAAGAAGAGATGGTTTGCTTAGAAACAGCTAAGCCCAATTTCTTGTAATGGAAAGAAAAAAATGCTCAGATTTTCTTATATCCTTAGTCTTGTCCATGTAATAGCCAAGCTATTTGTGTAGATATGAGGTATGAAGAATAAGGGAAAAAAACGAAGATGAATGGTTTGATTTAAAGACAAATCATTAAACTACCCTGTGGTGGAGGGGACAGAAAAGGGAGAATGGCCATGAGTGCCAAATGTTAAGAAACCCTCATGGGAGAATTAAGAGCTACTAACAAAACAGTTTTCAAGTACAGAACTGCAATGAAGAAGCTGCAGACTCAAATGGTGGCTGAGTCAACTTTTCAAAAAGAAAATTAAGGGCTCAAGAAGGGGGAAATAGGCTTTCTTGGGGGTCTAATACGAAGGAAACCTTTCAAAAATTGTTTGACTTCAAATCTCGAAGAAAGGGTGGATTCAAAAGGAGACAAGAAAAGATGGCAGACGAATGAGCTTTAACAGATGAGTATGCCAGACCAGAATTGAGCAACTCACACAAATAATTTACTTTATTTTACATTTGTTTACTGGGAAAGTCTAACTGGACAAAATGTCCATTTTCAGCGGAGGCCTGGGGAGAAAAGCTCCATTAAATACAACAGACAAACTAAACCAAATATACTATGTATAGGACAGGAAATACATAAGGACTACAAAATAAATAAGAAAAAACAGTGAGAATACCCACAGAAAGGAGGGTTCAATTCATATTTGTGACATCAAATAGGAAATCTCATTCACTTATCCACACAGGATTTTCTAGTAGTGGGTTTTCTGGCCTCCTGCAAAACCCGAAGCACATCCTCAGAAAATTGGTCCCTGAAAGGAATCAAAACCCTATCACCCTAACAGCCAAATGAAGAGTGAGTAAATGAGGGTGAATGAGAGATCTCTTGTCCTGTGTGAGAAGATCCATCCCTTGAGACAACTTGTGAATATTGACCCTGGCCAGATGAAACGGGCAACCAGTGCTGTCTGGGCCAAAAGGGAATCATCAACAAGATTTTAGTCCTGTCCCACACGATCCTGTGCAGGACTCCTGGTAAAAAAGGAAAAGGAGGATAGGTATACAGATACATTCCCTTCCAGGACAAAGGTATGGCATTGCATCCACTTTCCAAGCCAGCAGATTTGGCACTCTGTAATACAGCCTGGGAAGTTGCCTGTTCAGAGGGGAGGCAAAAAGATGTAATTGAGGAGTACCCCACCAATGTACAATATCCAGGAATACCTTCCTGTGAAGCATCCATTCCTGAGGATCTGCCTTTGGCCTACTCAGACTGTGTGCCACTAGATTGTGCTGTGTGAGAATGTAGTCCCCTGAGGGGTCAGTTGATGGTGGACTGCAAATTTCCAAGCCTGAAGAGTCAAACTATAAAGAAGGCATGATTTGGTGCTCCCTCACTTGTGTATGTACCACATAACTATGGTGCTGTCTCTGAAAATTCTCACAGGACCTGGGAGCCAAAGGGATTGCAAAACATGAAGAGGGAATATCAGAGATCTCATCTCTTTGATGCAGATATGGTCTACCAGTTTCTGGGAAGACCAAATTCCCTGAAACCTGATGTTGCTGAAAGAGGCTATCCAACCCCAATCCAAAGCATCTGTACACAGTGAGGAGAAAGGCAGACTGGGATTCAGAGAAATATGATGAATCCACCAGAATAACCTGAGTTTGAGGCAAGGCAAGAGTGAGATGAGAAAGTCTAGAGGATGGCAGTGTTGGAGCCAGAGAGATTTGAGATACTACTAAAACTTCCTCATGTAGAGTCTGGCAAAGGGAACCATATGAATGGTGGATGCTATGAAACCCAGAGCTCTAATAAATTCTCTTTCAGGCACCACTTGGAAAAGAAGAGAAGGAGACTGGAAATAAACTGTCAAAGAAAGGATCTTGGGATGAGGAAGCAAACCCAGCATTGTCAAGGTCATATTCCTGCAGCCCAGAAAAAAAATTGGAGCCGAGGAGGAGGTAAAACATACTTTTAGAGATTTAAATTGAACTCCACACTGTGGAGCAGAATCACAATAAATTCTAGATCCTGACACAGAAGCTGTTGAAAGGGGGCTTGAATCAGAAGGTCATCCAACTAAGGCAAAATCTTAACTCCCTGAAGTCTGCAGAAGGTTCTCTCCAAGCCAGCCATCTGGTAAAGACTCTTGAGCCCATAGAAAGACCAAAGGTCAAAGCATAGAACTGACTGCGTGAGGAGGAAACACAGAATAATAATAACTTCCTGAAGGCAGGCTGAAATGGAATGTGAAAGTAGGCATCCTTCAGATCTAGAGACACCAGGTAGGCCTGACGAAGTAACAGAGGAAACAGAGACTGGAGAGACAATACATTGAATGAGGGAACTTTTAGAAATGGGTTGATACAGGAGAAATCCAGAATGGACCTCCAAGAACCCTCCTTCGTGGTACCAGAAACACTGTGGAATAAAACCCTTTGCCCTGCTGAAAGGGTGGAATAGGTTACATGATTCTTTGCACCAAAAAGTCTTGAATCAAAGAAAAGTGAGGAAGTTGGCAATATTCTGTTTCTTACTGAAAGTGGTACACCTTGTTTGCTGTAGCATAGACTAGATCCAGACCTGCTGAATCTAGCTTTGTTTGTTTGCTTGTTTGCTTGTTATTTCCCTGAAACGCTAATACCACCTAAAACACGGCTTTTCAGCACTTCTGTGGATCCCTAGTGATATCTGCATTGCTTACTGTACTTATTTCCTTGTTTCACTTAAAAGAAAGTTACTGTTTGATGTTTTTGCATTTAAGTTACCTGTAACACATTGCATTTAAGTTACCTGGCACTTGCTCATCAAAGCAATTATATAAATCAGCACTAAAAAATTAAAAGCACTACACCCTCACAAACTCCCCTTGAGTACCTTGATCCCCATTGGCCCTTTTTTTTCAATTATAAAGGAATTCCCAATACTATTCTAGTATGACCAAAGGTCAGTTGTCAATCTCCTCTCCGGTCCAGCTGGCGAATCTGGGAATCTTGAGGCAATGTTACAACTGCCTCATGTACACAGACAACCCTCTCCTCCTACCAACAAATTCCAACACATGTGAGAGATGCATCCACATAGCCAAACTGGAGGCTAAACTCTCTCAACTCAGTACTGGCGTAACCAGTCGGGAGGAGAAGGAAACCACACTCACCACACTCACTACAATTCCAGTCTCACACAGACCTACCATTTCAGCAAACCAAACACATAAACACACAAAAACATACTTGGAGGCTCTAAATAAAAATCTGCCTAAGCAGCAGAGACCTCCAAAGCAGACACCCAAGCAACCGCTACCCCAAAACAAAACACGTGCAACACATAGCTCACAAAGCCAGTGTGCCGAACAGTCACAGCCCTTAAGGCTAAACAACACACCTGATACACTTGTAATAGGTGACTCTATCGTCAGGCACACTGACGTCCCGCTCACCAGGCTGAACAAGGAGAAGGTCACGGTGAGCTGCCTGTCGGGCGCTAGGATCCGCCACATAGCACAAGCACTCAGGTCACTCCAAGGCAAGTACAAATATGACTCAGTCATTGTCCATGCTGGTGTGAATGACCTGAGATGTACCTCCCTGGACTACATGAAAAGAGACATAGAGGAGCTCTCGGAGCATGTGGCCCAGGCCAGTATGACCCTGACCTTGAGTAGCATCTTACCCTCACCAAGAATGATGCCACAATATAAAGACAAGATGATCAATTTCAACAATTGGCTTAAGTATTGGTGTCATTCAAAGGGGATCCAATGCCTGTCAGCCTGGGATGACATGCTCAACAAGCCACGATGCTTCGCTAGGGACAGCTTTGCACCTGTCACCCCTGGGCTTTCGGATATTGGCAAAGGCTCTTGCTACCCCCATAGTGCCTTTTTTAGGTAAGGCTCAAAAGACAAACCCACCTCCATAGGTATCACAAGGGATAAGAAACTAAGAGTAATGCTACACAACGCCAGAAGTCTAAACCTCAAGATGCACTTTTCGAAACTCTCCTTAGCATGGAGAACATCGATATCTGTGCAGTAACAGAAACCTGGTTCAAGGCTCCCGAGAGCACCCCAGCACTACCAGGTTATACCTCATACCATGCTTTTCGGCCCCAAAACTTGGACCGAACCACAAAAGGAGGGGAAGTATCAATATTCGTCAAAGATACCCACACCTCCAGGTTTGTGGCACAGCACGAAGCATCAGAGACTATCCATGTGCAACTAACAGTGGGTAAAACTGCCTTCCAGTTTATAGCCTGCTACAGACCACCCTCCCAAACCCAGAAAACCCACTCGGCCTTCCTGAGAACACTGGAAAATATGAAGGTCTCTCCAAACACCATTATATTGGGCGACTTCAACTACCCAAACATAGACTGGGAGCATTACTCTAGCTCCAACACCCTAGCCCAAAGGTTCCTAGAATTTATAAACTCAAATGCTATGGAACAACTTGTTACCACTCCCACAAGAGGGAAAACATACTGGACCTGATCATCACCAACATGGGGACTCTATGCTCCAGACCAGAAGTGTATCCCTCACTGGTAAGATCAGACCATAAACTAATCTCACTGGATATTCACATCCTGACCCCACCTCCTGCCCAGAAAACCACAGTGAAAAACTTCTCTAAAGCAAATTTCACACTCCTCAAAACCGAGGTAGAATCCTTCAAAGCCCGGGCCTGTGGAAAATCTGCCCAGAGCAGAATCCTTTATAAATGCATTCTATGAACACCTTCAGGAATGCATGGATCATGCAATCCCAAATAAAACCAAGACCCAATCCTCCAAAGGCAGACATCCTGTCTGGTGGACCCCAGCCATAAACAAACTATACAATAGGAGGAGGAAGCTACTAAATGATAGAGCAAAATCCCAAAAAGGGAAGGCATCTCTGATCAGTATTAGCAAAAAACTACGGGCACTCATAAAATCGTCTAAGGCCAGCTTCGAGAGAAAAATTGCACAGGACACTAAGGATAATCACAAAGCTTTCTTTAGTTATGTTAGGAACCTGGGTGGGAATTCCCAGATATGCTCAGAATTAGTCCAAAATGACAAAAAATACACCGAACCCACAGACATTGCCAACATCCTAGCTGACAGGTTCAGCGCAAACTTCTCCCCCCCCCACCAAAGGGCAAATATCTATCCCAGCAGAGTGCTGCCCCCTGACATCTCAGATGCTCAGGTAAGAGCCACCCTCTCCAAAGCAAAAACACAGCATCAATGGGATCAGATGGTGTCCCGGCTCGTCCTACATGAACTCCAAGAAGAGCTAAACCCAAACATAAAACTACTGTTCAATCTCAGCCTTACTACAGGATATGTACCCAAAGAGTGGAGTACAGCAACAGTGGTCCCTCTCCACAAAGGTGGTGCCTCAACGGATCCTGGAAACTATTGCCCCATAAGCCTGACTAGCTTGGTCTGCAAAGCTATGGAAAAGATCATCATGGACCTCATAAATAAAGATATTGGGGACCTACAGACACTGGATCCTACCCAGTTCGGCTTTAAGGGCAGATCCTGCCTCTTAAACCTGGTTGATTTCTTTGAAACAGTCACCAAGGCCATTGATGAGGGGAAGGTGGTCCACACAGCCTACCTGGACCTCGTAAAAGCCTTCGATACAATACCCCACTCGGGCATTATAGATAAGCTCACCAGCTTAAATATAAACCCCTATGTCACTAGATGGGTTGCAAACTGGCTCAAGGACAGAACCCACATGGTTAGAATTGCTGGAGCCATGTCAGACTCCAAACCAGTTACAAGTGGCGTCCCACAAGGCTCAGTCCTGGGACCTCTCTTGTTCAGTATATATTTCTCGGAGGTACAGGCCAACATGGAAGGACTTTGGCTGACCAAGTTTGCAGATGACTGCAAACTGGGCACCATAATCGACTCGCCAGCCGACACAAGCATCCTCCAAAAGGGCCTCATAGAAACAGACAACTGGTGCCAGAGCCATGGCCTCAAGCTAAACGCCAAAAAGTGTATAGTCATCCCCTTTGGCAAAAACAAAGTGCCCACAAATTACCACATAGGTGGTAATCCATTAAGTACAGAAGAAGTAATTAGGGACCTGGGGACCCAAGTTGATAGCAATCTCTCATTTGACAACCACGTGGCCAAAGTGGTTAGAAAAACATTTTATATAGCCCACCTAATCATGAAGGGATTCACATCTAGATCAGGGGAGGTCATCGTGCCTCTTTACTCATCCGTCATCAGGCCCATAATTGAGTACAATGCCCCTTTTGGGATGTACCTTACCAGACACCTGCAGCAACTGGAAAGACCCCAAAAGTACCTCACCAAGATGATCAAAGGGCTCAAACAGATGCCATATGCTGCCCGGTTAAAGAAACTCCAGCTCTACTCAGTGGCATACCGCCTGTTCAGGGGCGATCTGTGCCTGATGTATAAAGCCATGTCCAACCTGGAATTAATGGACATGCTGCACCTCAGAAAATCCAAATCCCATCGAGCTCTGGCTCGAGACTTGAACCTCAGCACTGAAATAAATAGGACATGCTGGAGGGACAGATTCATAACCCAGAGGCTCCCTTCACTCTGGAATAAAATCCCAGTCCAGGTTAGGCAGAGTCCCTCATTGACACTCTTCAAGAGGAATCTTGATGAGTGGATGGGAGATCGTAGGTTTAACCCGGGTATCACTTCTGTGTCACTGTTAGACAGAGGCACAGTATACTAACCTCGAAAAAGGGCATAGCAAAATTTATTTAAAATGGGTGGCGAAAGCCAAACACATTCTGGCTAGGCTTATAAATGCCCTAGGGCAGATAGCCTAGTATGAACCTATGAACCTATAAGGAGTTCTGGGAGTGCCTGAAAAGGAAGGAAGGGATTTCCAAACCATGTAGTAAACTTTTCAAATGATGGAAAACACCCAAGAATATGTGTTGATTTGCTGCTAAACTGAAAAAGACAGTCAATCTGAGGGAAATAGGAATCTAGTCAAGGGGCAAAAGAGGCTGATTGTCAAACTGAAGCAGATCTGTTAAGAAAAAAGGCTTCTGACCCTTACTATCCTAAGAAGGCTTGTCAAAAAAAAAACACTGTTGGAAGATCTCTTACCACTGTGAGGCTTGTCTTTGCTGCTTACCCAAACGGAAATTAGATGGGCAGTTACTTTGAAACTTAGGAATAGGAGAAAGATCATCTGTTTAAGGTCCTGCATTACATTCCACTTACCCTTCAAGGCCTTGAAGAGCTTTGAAGCAGCAAAGCCAAACAGATTCTGATTATCTAAAGGAGAGTCCACTAACTTAACCTTAATGTCTTCAGGGAGGGAGTGTAACCTTAACCAGAAATACTTCCTCATAATAGATCCTGACAGCCACCCTAGAAAAGGCATCAGCAGCAATATAACAGTATTTGATAAAATGAAGAGCTACCTGGAAAGCAGAGCTCAAAAGAGAAATGACAGAGGACTTGGCTTCTGAATCTGGCATATCAGAACACCCCCAAGTTTGCAAAGATGAGCCAGCACTTACCTGGTCATATGGGTCTGATAACTTACAGTCCTAAACCCTAATGTGGCAGAGGTATATACTTTTTTCCATACCTGTCCATGGTCCTTCTCTCCTTGTCAGACTGTAAAACTTTGGAAGAGGACAGTAACTTAGAAGGCCTGTCAGTAGCTAGAGAAAGCACTTCAGGGTCAGAAGAAGGGCTGTTATATAAAAACGTTTGAGCCTCAGGTATTTTATAGAACCTGTCAAGTTTCTTTGGAGCAGAAGGCTAAGAGTCAGGAACATGGGAAGTAGAAGAAAAAGTGTATAAAAGGGCACCCAACACCAGAGGAAATTCTGAAAGCTGGGACAAGTATCTGCAAGAGATCATAACATCTCTTCTGGATAACAAAAAATTGGGAACAGTCCCATTTAAAATGCTCCACCATATGAACATAGTGTCTCCAAAAGACAATTCATCAATGAGGGAATCCTCTTCCTCAGACCCTAGGGCAAGAGGGAAATGCATATGAGAAGAGTAAGTCAAAGACTCCTCCCCAGAATCTAAATCCACAACCTCATCAAAGGGATCAGAATTTGGAAATTGTTTAGAAGGGGTAGGAGACAAGGAAAAGAGAAGGAACAGATAATACCTGATGAGGATTCAAAACCCTAACAGCTTTGAAAAGACACTGACTGAGCGAAATCCTGACACATTCTGTGTGGGTGCTTAGCCACAGGAGCCATATGTCTGTTATTTTGTTTCTTTTTCAAAGGAATGCCAGCCCCGTCAAACTGGAGGCGTAGGTCACACATGTGCCCAACTTCAATAAGGGAACCAGGAACGTCTCCCCAACAAGTAATCAGCCACAGTTTCCCCTCCTTACCTGCAGCTGACACAGGCACAGCCTCAGCTGATGTCACAATAGAAGGGACTGGAGTCAGAACCAGACAGTCTGAGGGAGCAGAAGTCCCAACATGTGACTTTTTAAACTTTTTCTTAAGAAGAAAATGAATGCCAGGGCAGGAGGATTCAGAAGCCATGGTTCCCTGAGCTAATAGCTTTAGACATTGTTTTTCTAAATATACTGAAAGTGAAGACAGCTGGTTATGCAAGGTCTATGGTACAAATGCCTGACAAATTTCACATTGAGTATTATGGTCATGGGTTGTAACTAGACAGAAAAGGCACTTCTTGTGTCTATCTTTATGGGGAATCTGCATCCACACTAGCATTATCCTTCCCTTGAAGACATGTAAAAGGTAGTGTCATGAAAGGAGATACTGCCAGCCCAGCTATGTGGAATTTTGCAAATATATGTCATTTGTGAATATTAACATGATTTATACAGAAGTGTAACAAACGGAGATACTACCAACACAGCTGTCTAGAATCTTGGAAATGGTTATGTGTCATTTGTGAATGTCAACATACTTCATGTAAGATGATTGCGTCACAAATGTACTAGAACTGTATGTAATGTATATATCAAACTAGGTTTGTACAGACATGTGTGTTTAAAAGATATTTTATAAAAGTACTGATCTTAAAAATGGATCCACGGTGTACCCTGCTGGAACAGAACAGAAATGTACACACTACTGTAACTGTTTAAATGGATATATTTTACAGTGGAAACTGGAACACAGGGAGTTAAATTCATTCCATCAAAACTTCAGAAAAATAGCTGAAACTAAATTGCTTTATACCCATGCAATACAAAGATGTTATCTTTCAGTTTCAGTGCAGTAGAAGACAAAATGTCTGTACTACAGAATTTTCCTGTATTGTCTTGGAAGTGTTTATTGTTATATGACTTCCAGGATCTGCAAATATCTGAGGAAAAGCCCTTGTCTATGTATTTTCACAAGTGGATGCTAAATACTGCTAGCTCTAAGCAGTGTGGGGTTTACCTGGGATACAGTCAGATGACAAGAAATTATGTCATTTTGCAAGCTATGCCAGCAGTAATATTTGAGATATTAATTTAAGAACTGTCTGAGAGAGAGGGAGAGAGAGAGTTCTATATTCTGTCTTGGACCTAACAAGATCCATTCAACACATTTCTCTTGCTATGCAAGTTAACTAGGGTATAGCAATTCTCTCAGATATAGTCAGGAATATAGCAACGTTTAATTTAAATGTTTTTCTTTATTCATTTGAGACTGTCCTGCAATGTTGTTTTAAATATTTCCTGTCATTTTGGACTCTGATGTAACTGTGAATATATACTGAGTATTTTCTTGTTCTTTTACTGTTTATTATTAAATATATTTAAACCTTTGACTGTGGCTGATCTGTCTAGAGATATTTAAGTTCTGACAGTACATGCATATTTATTTGGTGACACTATAGGTCACTCCTAATAGCCTTGCTCTTGGTCAAACTACCATTTGTATTAGCAGTAACATTACACAACAAGATTGGACACCCTTTGTTAAGGGCCTTAAAGTAGATAAGGAGCTGGCTGGTGGGAGAGATGACTACCTTATAGTCTGGGCAAAAGGAAGCATAGCTAGAAAATATGAACCAGCCTTTCCCGTGTGTGTGTGTGTGTGTGTGTGTGTGTGTGTGTGTGTGTGTGTGTGTGTGTGTGTGTGTGTGTGTGTGTGTGTGTGTGTATACATAAATCAAACCTCAAAGAGTGTGCGTGTCAGCTACTTGGGCAGGGACACAAAGCACTGGTTGGACAGAAAGGTTGCTAGAGGTCTTGGCTTGGCCACTCAGCTGAGATCTCATCTCTATAGCTGTGCCAGTGGGGAGTCTTACTGGGGATCTGAAGAAAGGGGGAAAAACCAGCCCTGGACTGACTGTGGTATCTGTGGGCTCTTAAGGGAATCTGCACTGGATGCAGAAAGCTGCATCTGAAAATACTGTCTGTACCTTGTCATCCTTCCAATGTACATCCCCACTGGTGCCAGTGGTGAGGATTAAGGCTCCTTGATTACTGTTGTGGTGGGGCGCCACAAGTAGTACAACAAAAAAAGGAAGGAAGGAAAAGACCCCACCAGGGTACATATCTGTTGAAGGCTTGGTAGCTGATACAATGTGAATGACTTGCAGATTGATTTCAAAAGGTAGCATTTGGACTGGCGACAAAAGTTCTGACCATCAGGCACTCTTACATCACTTATGTATCTTATGCCTCAGACGTACAAACTATGTCTGACGTGCAGCTCCTGGAAGGAGCTAAAACTTTGGTATGCTGGCCAGATGTTTGGCTGTCCTCAGAAGGATATCCCTTTAGTAAGGAATACTGCAACAATGATAAGGAAAGATACGCACGTGTGTGTGTGTGCATGTATATTTATTTTTATACATCACCCACACACACACACATATATATATATATATATATATATATATATATATACCTATAACTACTGACTTTTCCTCTAGGCTACTTAGTAAATAACCAAAAAATTTATTGTAATGTGCACTATAAATAAAAATGCTTCTTTCAGAAGCCATACTGTGCATGTTACGATTTAGGAAGTTGTGCAGCCTGTTCCAAATATTCTAATACAGAAATGCCAAACAGCTGAGACTACAATGCTTTTTCTGTAATCTCTTAACCACTGGTGCGCTTGGGTGGGTGTGCAATGATGACAGTAACAAGTACAGTAGTTAAAAAAAAAAAATCACCTTTCTTACAATGAATTGCAATCTTGGAGAAGAGCAACTGGAGAGGTGTAGCAGGAAGACCTTTACAAGTTCTAAAAGCCTGGTAGTCACCATCAAGAGGGATGTTACCAATTAGAAATGACAGAAAAAAAATGAAAGAAACTCAATAAAAGGACAACAACATAAGGAAACCATCAGCATGGCATACTCATGCGTGTTACAGAGGCTGCCTTAACATCCTTCTAAGATTCACCACCTCCACGACATAACTGTGTTAAAGTGCCTCAGTCTGGAAAGAACAGTACATAAAACTTTACAGGGTAAATCCACCATGAGAACCAGAACTACTGCATCTCATGGCGATTTAATAAGCCAACTTTTCACTACCTACAACTTTAAGCAACTGCACCACCTCATACAGAACATTTATTTATTTGTTCATTCATTCATTCCTTCCAGCTTAGCTGAAGGGGGCCTAAATTGGTCACAGCCAAAAAAGGGGGGAGGGTGTACGGAAATCTGATAGGATATAGCTTAACCAATATTTCATAAGACTGCAGAAAAAGAAGATTCTTGTCTATGACTTGTTAAAAGTTTAAAGGTTCCCAAACAATTACAAAATGAATTTTATGGATCACCGTGCTTCAGCTATTCTTTTCTACTGATGCAGTCTGACTTTCTGATCTCTGTCACTTGGCTGACAGTTTTATTTGTGGCAGTACAGGGTATGAAATTCTTTGGCTCCCAAAGTGTTTGAGCCTATTTGCAGTTTGACACAATAACATTTGCATTCCTCCTGCAGAGGAGTAGAAATACTGTGTATATTACTCCCCATTATCCCTTCTCAGAGATCATTAATCATCCGGACATGACATCCGCCCTCTTTGCTCCCAACCCCCTTTTGATGTAAAACATTCAACCTTTCTTAAAGATACAGTGTACTTTTAGACTACCTTCTGGACCCAAACAGCAGATGCTTTTCACTATCTTGCCATAAATAAAAACATATTTTAAAACTACGGGCTTGCCTGTCTCAAGTGTGTAGTGTTTTTTTTCTTATACACATTATAGCTTCAAAATTCTAAACACAAAACAAAAGAGACAGAATAATTCACACAGCACATTACAAGTAAATCTGCTTTACAACATAATTCCATTAATGTACCTCAGCCCTCATATCATAAGTCTTTTATGAGAAATTACATTTTTTTTTAATAACTTTCGGGTGTTGTTCGGCTCATTCCACCTTCACTCCATAAAACTCACCTATTGCATTAGCTTTCACATGTAAGTGTATGCAATCTTTTTAAATTAAGCTCTGCAGTACTTAATTGTACGGAAAAGCTAGTCTTTAAAACAGCAAGTGTCCTACAAAGATCACTAAAACGTATTTTAAATTATGTAGTACACCACACTTAATATTTTATCCAGATGCTCTGTAACAAATCACAGACCTTAAATTTACAAATCAAAAGTTGTGGCAGAAATGCAAACATCAGACCTACAGACAAACTATGCCAGTTTCAAGTTGCCACTGCTTCTTCTGTGATTAATTCTGTCCCTGATTACTGTGACTGACTTGAAAAGTAGGCTACTCATATTAATCAGCAAGTCTTTAATACTGATCTCGGGACTGACAGAGGAGAATCTGAAAAAAAAAATAAAGGAAATAAAATTAGCATTGAGGATTATAGCCATGTGCTGGGAATAATCCGCTTCTTGTTAGTCCATGGTTTGATTTTCTCAGCCTCCATTTGTCTACAATACAATTCTGAACAACTGGGCAGTGTTCTTGAGTCTCCGCTGTAAAGTGCAATTATGCAAGCAATAATGCCCAACAGGGTGGGTATCACTGCTGAAATAATGGACTGCCCAAGAGTGTTGTGAGGCCTGAAGCCACAGGTGGACGGCCTCTGCACTCATGGAAGATCATCCCCCCCCCCGCTATAAGACCCATCCTGGATGGCACTGGTATGCTTAGATAATAGGCTGCCTGTAAATTGTTTCACATTTGTTTTTTATTAGCATATTCATTTTTTTTATATTTTTGATGTAGAACAGTTCCTCCGCTTAATGATTCAAAACTGCTGCAGCATATGAAATTGTTGTTCAAGGAAGTATTTAACATTCAAAATTAAAGTTATGCAAGTTCTGCATACAGCCACACACATATGTATATGAAGAGGTACATACTCATAGCCATGTACAATCTCAAGACATCCACTTTCTTGACTACTTACATCTCATGTCTCATTGTAATGAAATAAATGAAAAAAAAATCACACAGTATAAAACATTGAACTCACCCCACCCCACCCCATCTCTTAACATGTTATTGATTTTGCAGATCTTTCTTGATTTGCCTCAGTCTTGCTCTAACATCAAGAGATTTTTACTTTTTGGTAAGTCACAGATTACGATCGATTAGTCAATAAAGCCAAACATTACAGGTTCATACTTTTTCTTATGCAGATAATACATGTTTTCCCATCTGAATTTATTTATATTTTACCAAAATTCTTGACCGAAGAAATTGAGGTATGTGTTCTCCCTCTCTCTCGTTCAGGCATTCTCTCACATACTCACACATGCATACACACAGTCATGTAATTACATTACTTTTTCTTTATTTTTCCACCTTGCTAAATGCAACTTTCTTTAAACCATGCCTTGCGAAGGGTAAATAAAATGGCAAATCCATGTAACTATTATTGCACTCTTGCTAGTTGAAGTTTTTTATTTTCATTACATTTCTTTTAAGCCATGTTTAGTGAGCGTAAAAAAATGGTGGCAGTTTGCATTTTCATTCTTTTTTTTTTTGTCAAAGCTTCATGGTAACTTAATATGCTGCTGTGAAGAGGTGGACTTTTTTCACTGGGTAATATCTGTACATTTATACCCTGATAGAGAATGTTTATTCTCCAGTAAAGTAACAGTGTAGCTATTGCCCATTATCTAATAAATAAAATAAAACAAAACTAAATGCTACCGACATTATGACAGCTACATAACTTGTTAAAGAGTTATACAATGTGCAACCAAAAGCTATCTGTACCGGATATAAACTAAATCAGTATCATTGCTCCAATTCCTGGACCTCCATAAACCTCCAGCCTCTGTCCTCAATAAACATAACAAACACAAATCACAGTGTTAAGGGTGTTTATTTCAACCAAGGATTTCACATATTTTCCTATTTTATTAATATCTTGTTTTATCACTAGGATTATCATAATTCATTCTGTAACATGAAGACATTACACACTAAGTTACAGAATACCCTCTATAAATAACAGACATGCTCTTGCATCAATTTTTCTATGCCTCCTTGATGGGTCCTTTGTTGAGTATTACTTCTCACAAATAAGAATTCAATTTCTTTTAGAAAAATCCTGCATTCAGGGACATCTGCATGCCTGTTTGACGCATGCCAAACATAACACAATGGTTACATAAGCCTGTTCATCCCTCGTTACCAGCTGGCATCCACTTCAAATAAAAAAATAGCATATCTTTCACAATGTATATACAAGCAACGAAATGCCACCACAGCAGAAGTAAAGAAATGATCATCTTAGGACAGAGCTCATGCAGCTGAATCCTGGAGAACAGACTCTTCAGATACAGCCTGACTTCTCGAGTCACTATTAAGAGAATACAGCCTACTGGAGGTGTGTAATGAGGAACAAGTGGGTATTCCATAAATGTCTGCAATTCATTTTTACAGCAAGCACAGACGGCATTCATCCTCTTCAAACCGGGCTGTGACTACAGCAGCTGGCCAAATGATGGCAAAACACAATGCACCTGGCAATCAACTTACATAATTGACTGCTTAGTAACCTCCAGCTTTTGCCTCTTTGGAACTAAAGAGACAAATAGCTGGTCTTTCTTCCTAAACTCATACATTCTTTTTGGATAACAGCTGAGGTATATATTCAGGATATGAAGGGGCCTCTCTCTCCCCCGACTTCTGCAAGACAGAGTGGTTCATGGGAAACTTCCAAAATCACCTTTTGGAGCTGTGTCGGTTCATCATGAGGAACTCCTTAGTCTTGTAAAAGACCAGTTATAGTTCTCTCTATATAAGAACATAAACCTCTGAGATGTGAAGTACAGAAGAGATAGTCACTATGGTTACCTGGAACATCATCTTACCAGAAAGGATGTGCTGGTTAATTAAAAATCAAACTGGAGATGGGCAAACATGTCTATCATGAGGTTCAGGTCTCCTAGAGGAAATGAATTCCTCAGCAGTGGAGACAGGGATGAAGCACTCCCTACAGGAACTGTTTAACAACCAGTGCTTGGCCACAGTCATGCCATTCACCAAGTCATAATGTGCAAAAAGCAGCTAGTAAATGCACCTTGAACATAGAATAACTGAGGCGTAGATTGCATAGGAGTCTGAGGTGTCTCAGAAATACTGGTAAACTAGCCAAATTGGTGGGGTGGGGGAGCTGCCGTGCCTAAACTGAGAACAACTTCTACTAAGTGGCAATGGCTTGCCTGGGAGGCTTCATAAGAGCTTCAAAGACATTGGATGGCAGGTTTGGTTGAACTAGGGGCCAAGTCCTGATATGATGGTGGTTGTCCAATAGCCAACATGTGCACCATGATCATGGACCAGCTGAAGCCTAGACAGTACAGATGTCATAAGCAGGTAAGAAGCATCTATAAGCTAACCAAATGGAATAGCTCATGGCATTGCCCTGCCCAACAAAGGTTTGCTAATTGCATCAACCACCTTAAAGTTGACTTCTGGCATGTACTATGGAATTATAGGGCCTATGTAACAAGCAAGGCCTACAGATGAAGCATGCCCATTTAGTCATGGAGAATATTCTCAACTCGGAAAGGGAAGGGTATCCTAACAGGATATTCTCAACTAGGAAAGGTATACTGTCATATCACTTAAGAGTGTGAAACAACACTCTTGATGGGCACCAAAAGGCGATGAGAAATTAGTTTTGATGTTTCTTTCCAGAATTTCACAATGAGGCATGAACTTGCAGAAGAACTTCCCATTAGAAGGATCAAAGAATATGTCTAGCACTACCTCTCAACTTGTCTGCTGAATCAAGCTGAAGGAAGGAAGGAAAGGCTACCTTTTCCCAGGTGGTAATCTAGTTAATTTCCAAAGAATCCTGCTTGCAGAGGACCCAGGTTAGGCATGCCATGCCTCTGAATCTGCGGGCTCCAGAAGAGGTTGGAGGTCAAGCTCAGAGCATTCATCGGATTACTTACTTCCTCACAGAGGTAAAGCATGGAGATGGTGCTCTCTGTCTACAACTCAATGCCAGGCAGACACTGCTTCCTTGCACAGACCGTAACAACTTCTACCCCTTTGCTTGTCAGACACCACACCAGAGTAAGATTATCCAAAGGTGGCTGACTTTTCAGGGCCAAGAGCACCACTCTGAGCTCTAAGTGGTTGAAGTCATGACCTTCTTCAGAGAGGAATATACACCCTGTGCCTGAGATGAGTTCTCTAAATAAATGATGCCTCTAAAACATCCATTGTCAAGACCTATAAAAGTCTGGGTGGCAGGAAGAAAATATTTGCTATCTGATTGGTGGGAAGAGCATGGCCAGGAGTCCATGATGAGACTGTAGAACAAGCAACAACTTTAATACTGCATGGTAATTTTGAAGCCACTGATACCTCACACCATCCATTAAATGCAAACATCCTCATGTGTGAAAATGGTATCATGAAGATAATGGCTGCCAACAAACCAAGACAGTACAGTATACATCAAACCCTGCATTAACTATCACCCAGAATGCCAAAGTCAAAACATTTTAGATCATCTACAAGGCAGTATCAATAAATAATGGAAAAAATCTAATTCAATCAAGATGAAGGACTTCTAGCAGTTAAAGGTGAAGGACTGTATCCATAGCGACACACAAAGAAAGGGCACATCCAGACAGTTCCTTGAGGTGACCATCAGAAGCTAGCCATCTGCATACAGAACACCAACTGACTCTTCACCTGTAAGGCTTTGGAAATTGCAACCATCACCTCTGTGAAGATGCTGGGGACTGAGAAGACCAAATGGCAAATATGCATAGTGGATGTGATGCCTACCCATAGCAAACTTGAGGAGTCCTGTGTGTGTATACTGGAGAGTGATGTACTAAAAGGTATCTTTCAGGTTCAGCAATACCATCAAGAGTCCCATGAAGATATAACAGGTGTAATCCCTAGCATGGTAAATATATGGAACCAGACATACTGGAGATGAAGACTCTGAAAGTGGCAGAACACAACCATCTCATTCAAGATCAGAAGAAATTGGGAGTAAAACCCTCAAGGGGACAGCCTCTATGGACCTTTTAGTACTACAGCATAAGCTTGTCCCACAACATTGCTGACACATGCTTCCATTAATGCAGCCTTTTTATGGGGAAAACCTATGAGCTTCAAAACCAAAAATGAACAAATCTAGAAATCGCTGTTTCCCTTATGATGGCTTTTTAAATTGGGGTACAATCAGAGACCTAGTCCCAATGGCAATCAGAGATAGTAGTCAGGATTCCTGTGAACTCACCAGGGGAGTCAAAAATCTGGGCATTCTCACCAGCACTGGACAGTGTAACACATGGTATTCTGACCTGGAGGCTGAAAAAACAATCTCATGAAGGCTCTCATTCAATCAAGCCTCATGAAGGCCTTCAAGCTTTTC
Source organism: Protopterus annectens (assembly GCF_019279795.1). Classification (NCBI taxonomy): domain Eukaryota; kingdom Metazoa; phylum Chordata; order Ceratodontiformes; family Protopteridae; genus Protopterus; species Protopterus annectens. The sequence continues at coordinate 684,079,074 of NC_056745.1, read as the reverse complement.
CAGTGTCTTCCTTACTAGGTACACCCAAAAATGGAACAGAAGAGATAAGAGAATACCCTAAGCCTCAGTGTATTTACCCTTGCTTGCAATACCTGCCATAAGTCTAGACTTTTTGTCTACTGTCTACATACTGACTTATGAAGTCAACTGTCATCGCACATGTGACACCTCAAAACAATGTGACTAACCTCTCAAAATATGTAGAAGTTGGCCTGGGTGTAGGAAGGGCTATGCACACACCTCTGAACTTATATAACCACTCTCTGAATTACATAACTTCAGAGGAAGGGAGAAATCAGACACATCACAATGCCTGTGATAAATGAGTACCCAATAACTCACAAGGGTTCTTTGTCCACCACCAAAGTGGCAAAAGTTGTGGTCTATGGGAGATATGGAGGACCAAAAATAACAAAAGGATCAGTATTGTGATGGGATGCTCAATGAGGCAATCCGGCCACACAGGTGGTGGTTTGTATTGGGTAACAACCTTTTTGGGGGGTGAAATGGGGAATCAGGGTAAATCCAGGATAGTACAGTTGTGTAAGCAGGTACACAGCAGATGCCCTACTGATCATTGTTCCAGTATTCAAAGCTGTTGGGTTATATTGCCAAATAACGTGGCCATCCAACCAGGGTACCAAAACCTTCCTTACAGCTATACATCCAACATATGACTTAAGCCTACAGGCATAAAGCTATATAAGAAGATGTATGAGAGTGAGATCTTCAAACTATCACAAAGTCAGGAAACCTGAAAACACCTGAGGAAACGTAACATAAAAGGTAAAATATCAGCTACGAGGAGGGAAGGTAGAAAATGACTCTCGTTGGTTCATACGAAATACACAAAATAATACACAGACAGGAAAAAGGAGGGAAGGTTGGGTGGGAGGGAATACTGCAAAACTGATCAGTAGGACATCTACTGTTATGGTAAGTTCTTACACAGCTGTAGTATGTCCTTCCTTAGATCACTGTTAGTGAATTCAGAGTGAGATAGGCAAAGTTATAGTGAGTAGGTGGTTATGCATCCGTTTTGAGGATTGTGCATGTACAATTCCAGGTGCCTTTGTCTGAGGGTAGGGCATTAGCACCAAGTAAAAGTTTAGATGGGTGTCAACCTCTAGTAAACTTTAATCTGTCTTCTGTACATTAGATATTTGTCTGGATTCTCACTCAAAATGCTGCATAATGTCGGTGGTGGTTTCCTCAAAGATTATTGTCTCAACAGGTGAATAAGGGGATAAATTATCCTCATCAGCTGAAGCAATTTGGATTGGTGAGTGAATCTGGGATGTGTTAGCCAGGGAATGTTTGTCTGAATCAGAATCTACCTTAGCTTGCTCAGAAGATGTCTCACGTTGCGTCTCCTGAGGGGTAGAGGGAGCATGTACGAAGGAAGTAAGGTGGCATGAGAGCGAAAATGATCTTGAGAGAATTCCATCCTTTTTCTGGGATGTCTGAGGAGTAGAAACATTTTTGGTCTTCTGTTCCTTCTTCTTGGGAGTGACCCACTTTAACAAAATTTGGCAGATCAGACACCTGGCATACTTAAGCACCCATGAACATCTTCCAAAACTAATATTTCAGGGATGCCCTCTGGTCCTCTAAAATGATAGGTTCTCCTTCTCCACTGTATCAGTAAGGTCAGTCGCGACAGACATGTAAGAGTCAGATGCCATACTGGCCTCTGGTGGGATCATAGCAGCAGCAGCCTGAGAAAAGACTGAATGTACCACTGCTCTTGCAAAGCCTCAACAGCTATGTCCAAAGTCTGAATGGGCAGATGATCGTTCAGGCCTAGGCCATCTGAATTTCTTTTTTTGTATGAATGGTATACTGGATACCGAAGATTCCACCATTTTAGATCAGGAGAGGCACTTCTAGTGCTGAGTCTTTAGGTATTAAGAAATGTGTGCATATGGCTTTTGGTACAAATGATCAACAAACTTGGGAATTTTTATAATCGTGTTCTGCTCTGATGCAAAAAAACACTGGGAGTGGAAAGGAATCTGCCTACTACAATAGCACTTCTCCCTCTTAGCTGAAATGTGACAGGTTTAAAAAAATCTAGTGACAGATTTAATCACAAAAATGCAAAGAAAATATGGAAGGTTCCCTTATGCAGCACTCATCTGAGTAAACAAAGGTAGGAATGATGCCACTGACCACTCACAGAACAGACCAATGGGTAAGAGACCTGCATTTGCATTGAAGCAAGACAGTCAGAGACTGTCACACTCATATGTCCATTTATGTACCCTTACTCCCACTGGCTTAGGTCATACTTCAGATATATGGCTCTATGAAAGGTTTTGGCTTTTAGTACTCCTGCTGGGTGGGTGGGTTATTTGGTGAGATAATCCAGCAGTTTGGAATACTGTAACAGTGATCTAAGAAAGGACATGCTCTGATAGCATCTTGAATGCCAAGGAAGTATCTGGAGAAAAAACTGGAAGATAATGTGAACTCCACATCCTTGAACATCTTGCAGCCAGTGGCTTTGAGATTATCAGATTCCTCAAAGGCTCATGAAATTGAAAAAAATACCAAACCTCCTGCTTGCTTTTAGTATTATCCTCTTTAAAGGCAGAATGCATAAATGACTGGAACCAGACACCAGGGGATTCAAAACTGGTACTGGAACACGGGGTAACCAAAGGTATCAAAGTGGAAGACAAAACCTGTGCAGGGCTGACTCAGGCACGAGATCAAACTTCCAAACTGTGTGCCCCTCCCTCCACCACACAGACACAGACACACACACACAGACACAGACACAGACACAGACACAGACACAGACACAGACACAGACACAGACACACACACACACACACACACACACACACACACACACACACACACACTTCTCATGCTCCCTCAAGACATCACATAACTGATGTTCAGAATCTGATGCACAAGCTCCAGCACATGATGGCCAGAAGGACCCTCTGCAATCACAGCCTGATGGTTCCTATGAATTTAGGGGGCTGGTCCCTAGATGGAAGTCTCCAATCCCAAGTGCTCCCAATCTATAATGGATGACTTAAAAGACTGATCTATGGGATTGGCCCAATCATCCACCATTCTCAGTTGAACATTTGAAGATAAGGAGGTGCAAGAACCTCAGGATGCATTCCCCAAGAATGGGATCCAGGACTGCACCTTCTCAAGCCCAAGTTCCTTGAATGAGGTTGAGGACCAGTTCAGGCACTTGCTCTCACTAGTTAAGGATGAGTACCACCAAAAGAACTGAGAGAGCCACCTAAACATCAGACTTACCTTGTGGAGGTTTGTGCTTAAACCTGAATAACTGAATGTCTTTGTGGCAATGTTCTGACATATGCTTGGAACAGTGACTCTTCTGCTGGTCTTCAAGTGAACAGATACAGACTGCTACCATCTCAAGAAAGCAGAGTAGTAACTTTTGACTCCCTTTGATGTGGAAAAGCATGATTCAATCTCTAGTATCTGTGACAGTTAACAATATACTTGTGCTTTTCCTCAAGACAGAGCAGGCGATGTTGTTAGGGGTCTTGGCTGGTAATCTCATAACGACACAGATCATGATGCTAAGGCCTGTACATGCAGGATTTTACCAATAACAGTAAGGACTCTAATCTGAACCATGATACTAGCAAATAGGAACTGTCATGCTTCCTGACTAGGGTGCTTATGTAGTTGGCATGTTTCATCATAGCATGTGTCAGCTGACTGCACAGGTGTTCCTGAATGCAGAATTTTGTTTTAAGAGTGCTGAATTTCTGCTTCTGGATAAACGGTATGTAACGAATTTCTTGTCATAGGAATCAGGGAAAGGTCTAGATTTTACATCTTAGTTGTATGTGAACACTAGACACTCCTACAGGACTGTCATACTTACCAAAATTTCTTGTTTTGCTTTTTTGAACACTCTGATGTCTTCTACTTAGACCTCCTGAAATCCAGGGTGACCCACTCCTGTCATGACATAAATAAAGCAGTTTCAGACAGCAACAGGAATTGTAATGGACAAAAATGAGTCAACTCAATGACTAAACCATGAGTATGAGGTTAGAATGCAACAATATGTATTGCAGGGGTCATTTTTGCAACATCTTCATGTCTGGAAGTACCTTCACTGACAAGGTAGATTAATGTGCTACACACAAAATACAACAGGAGCAAGTCATGGCTGGGATGGCACTCTGTGAGGAAGACGTTTTCTATAAACTACTTAACACAAAGTGGTACTCATGTTTCATGTATAAGGCAGGTTTACCAATAAACTAAGTAACACAGCTGAAGGCTTTTATTCAGGATGAACCACCAGCAAGATTCTACTATTAATGAATGTTAAGCGTAATTCAACTTAACTTTATTTAGGTGTTTTATGATCAAAATATCAATGCTATCAGTAAAACCTAAAAGACAATAAACCAACAACAGAATATATAAATAGATAAAATTAATCAGTAAAATTCATTACTACTTATGCCACACTCCCCATCAAAGGCTATGCTGAAAAGATAAGTTCTAAGTGACAAGGCCACCACCTCTTCACTGCTTTCTGGACTCATCAGATCATTTATAGATTTTTTCCCCTCTTTCAGCTGATCACACCATCACAATACAATTCTATGGTGAAGACGGAACTTTAAAAGGCAGTATATAAAGTAGTCCTTTTTAGCAACAGTTTGGCAAAAAAAAATACTATCAATTGTTTGCCAAACTGTAATTTAATAATTACTTAACAAATACACACTTAACTATGTTAATTCAGCATAATTAGAGCTGGCAACCCAGAGTGGCATCAGAACATCCAGCCTAGCCATTAACATTAATGCCATAAATACGGCTTCATATTTTTAGTCTTCTGCGTTTGGAAGCTATACTTAAAACCTTATAAACCTCTAAACGCTGCAAAATTAACTTTTCTTTTTACACAGAAAAGTGTTCACATGCATAAATCATTTTGTGCCTTTAGACATGATCTTTAAATATCATAAGGTTTCAGTCAAGGTTATTTTTTTCAGTATATATTATCCAAAAATGTTGAAAAAACCTAACTAAAGAAAGAATGCGATACAAAGCACAACATTCTTTTTCCACACTCAATCCAATATGGCTTAAAGGAATGCACTTCAATAAAAAGTTCTGATTATAAAAAAAGTTATGTCTTACCATAATGTTCCATCTGAGTTGTTGATCTTCTTCCAGTCATCACTGATGGGTTCAGTTCCGAGCCCTCGGAACCGAGTCGGCCTTATACCAAGCTTGCATGCACCAAAAACTCTCAAGCTAAGCTGCTACCCACAATGCCCTTCACTCAGTTACCTCAGATCGAGTTTGCATGCAACATATAGAAGAAACAGAAAGTCAGAGGCCATCTCTGCGCAGAAACCCTGAAACACCACAAAGACCCAGAAGATCCACCAGGAGCTTTTGGTGGGGGGGGCGGGGCGGTGGAAGGGTGTGATGACTGGAAGAAGATCAACAACTCAGATGGAACGTTATGATATGACATAACATCTTTATCTGAAGTTGTTAATCTTCTTCCTAGTCATCACTGATGGGACAGAATCCCAAGCTACTTGGAGAACCTGGGTGGCCCTTATGGAAGAACATTCCTGAAAACCATTGAGCCAATGGCTGCTCTTCCCATGGAGATCAGATCCAATTTGTAATGCTTGATAAAGGTATGGGGTTTAGCCCAAATGTCTGCTGCACAGATGTCATCCATGGAGGCTCTAGAGTGGAAGGCAACAGACGCTCCGATAGCCCTAGTTGAGTGAGCTTTGATTTGAGCAGGCTTAGATTCATTCGTAAGCGAATATGAGAAAGTAATGCAATCCCTGAGCCATTTTGACAAAGTAACTTTAGATACTGCACACCCCATTCCAGGACCAGAAAAGGAAATGAAAAGTTGGTCAGACTTGCGAAACAGGTAGAAACGTAGTTGTCTATGAACATCTAATGAATGCAGGCAGTATTCTCCCTTGTTTGAATAATTTGGAAAGAATACAGGGAGCTCAACGGACTGGTTAATAGAAAAGTCGGATCCCACCTTGGGGAGAAAGGATGGATTAGTATGAAGTGATACTCTGCCCTTGGAAGATCAGACAGGGACTCAATGCATAAAGCTTGCAACTCAGACATTTGTCTGGCTGAAGTGACTGCCACCAAAAATAAGGATTTCCATGACAGGAATTTTTGATCACATGTCACAGCAGGTTCAAAAGGGGGTACAGAGAGAGGGACTGGAGAACCCAGGAGAGATTCCATGCCTCCACCGGTTGCCTGATAGGAGGTCTGCTATGGAAAATTCCCTTGAGGAAGGTCTTGCAAAGTCGGGTGGAAATAAGCGGGACTCCAGCTGAACCATTATGGAAGTTAGAAATAGCTGCTAAATGGACTTGAATGGTGGAAGCTGATGCACCATTGTCAAACAACTCAGAAAGGTAATGAAGAATAGTAGCTATGGGAGTTGAAAAAGTACAGTTTTGTACCTACCATAAATGTAGATGCTCGAGTGCTAATACAGCTGCAGTCATAACAGATGGGTTCTCCTGCCGTCAGGCGGGTCCTCGGTCGGCCGAATTCCAAAGTCTAGGTCCGGCGTAGGTTGTCGTCGCTTCTTCCCTGACGTCAGTACGACAGAGGTATAAAAGAACCAGCCGACGCCATGTTCTTCAGTTTTTCTTGCCCCCGATGTCAGGTGCCCCCAGAAGGAAGGCAATACATAAAATTATGAAGTAATGCAATGCAATATAATCAAAAAACAGTAGTTGCAAGCAAATACACCATAAAAGAATACCCCTAGAGGGGAAGGAGGGAGGGAAACCTGGACTGCAGCTGTATTAGCACTCGAACATCTACATTTATGGTAGATACAAAACTGTACTATGTTCATCGTGAATACAGCTGCAGTCATAACAGATGGGTAGAATCCCAAAGCTAAGAAAGGGGTGGTAGGCACTAGGTGGAACTAGGAGGAGCCAAAATGCCCTGCAAGACTGCAGTGGCAAAGCCTGCTCTAGATTTGGAGTATAATGGTAGGTTGTAGTGTTTGGAGAAGGTATGCACAGAACTCCAAGTGGCTGCTTCCAATATATCCTTGGTAGGAACTCCTCTGAGGAAGGCTGCAGAGGTGGCTGTGGCCCTGGTGGAGTGAGTTCTAATGCCTGTAGGAACAGTTTTGCCATGAAAGGAATAGCAAAAGCGTATGCAGTGGGCTATCCATTTTGAGATTGTCTGCTTGGAAATTGTCTTTCCTGGAGCTCCTACCACATAGGCCACAAAGAGCTGTTCTGATTTTCTGAAAGGCTTTGTTCTGTCCAAATAATAACGCAGTTGCCTGTGGATGTCCAAGGAATGTAGTAATCTTTCCCCTTTGTTTTGAGGATTGGGATAAAAAGTAGGTAAATGTATGGCCTGATTTAAAGCTACCCTGGATACCACTTTAGGCATAAAGGAAGGGTTGGTTCGTAATGAAACTCTGTCCTGATGGAAGATGATAAAAGGCTGGACAGCCATGAGGGCCTGTAGTTCTGAAACTCTACGAGCTGAAGTGATAGCCAGAAGTAAAGCTGTTTTCCAGGACAAATATTGCAAATCTGATGAAGCAGCTGGCTCAAAAGGAGGCAAAGTCAGTTTTTCCAGAATGAAATTTAGATCCCAAGCAGGTATTGGTTGTTTCCTTGGAGGTCTTAAATTCTTAGCCCCTCTGAGGAACTGTCTTAAAAGAGGGTGAGAGAATAAAGGAGGATCAGTGTTGTATTCTGCAGAAAGGGCTGATGCATGGATTTTGATGGAGGAGAACGAAAGTCCACTGCTTAGTAGTTCAGCCAAATATTGTAGTATTTGAGGTAAATTCAGTTTTCCAGAGTTCTGGCCCTTTTTCTCATTCCAGACACAAAAACGTTTTCATTTTGCGGAGTAAGCTTTTCTAGTTGATGGCCTTCTGGCCTCCAAAATGACATCCTGCACCTCCTTGGAGAGTAGGGCCTGCTGTGATGCTAAGGAATCTTCCATGTGGCTAGATTGAGTGTTTTTAGCTGACTGTGAAGAGTTTTGAAGCTGTGCTGAGTCAGACGAAGAGGCATTAGAGGCAGGGTCCATGGAGGGGAATGAGTCAGGCTCCTCAGGAGTGGGTACCAGTGTTGCCTTGGCCAGTCCGGAGCAATGAGGATCATCTTTGGTTGTCTGCTCTGGTCTTCAATAGGACTTTGGGCAGCAGAGGAAGAGGCGGGAAGGCATAAACTGTCATTGATGTCCAGCTGAAAGAGAGAGCGTCCACTCTCCAGGCCTTTGGGTGGAAGGTCCTCGAGCAGAAGTTTGTCAATTGATGATTTTTGTGGGAGGCAAAGAGATCTATGTCTGGCCTTCCCCATTCTTGGATTATTTCTGTAAAAACTTTTGGATGCAACATCCATTCGTGTGGATCTGTCATATTCCTGCTTAGGTTGTCTGCCAGCGTGTTTTCCTTGCCTGGCAAGTACTGTGCTTGTAGTTCCATTTGTAAGTCCATGGCCATGTTCCAAAGTGATATGGCCAGTCTGCATAGGGGAAAGGAATGTGTTCCTCCCTGCTTGTTTATGTACCACATAACTGTGGTGTTGTCCGTTCTTATCAATAGTTGACCTGGTTGTAAAAGGTCCTTGAAAGCTATAATAGCATTTATTACTGATAGCATTTCTTTTTGATTGATGTGAAGGTGCTTTTCTTTTTGGGACCATTTGCCCTGAATGCACCGGTCTGTCATGTGTGTCCCCAGGCGTAGTCCGAGGCATCTGTTGTGATGACTTGATTTGCTTGAGGCTTGCAGAATGGAAGACCTGTGTTTGCTTGACATGCTTGAGCCCACCACAGAAATTCCTTTTGCAGACATGGAAGTAGTGGTATTATTGTTTCCAAACTGTGGCTGTGTTGAGACCATATGTTTTTTAGGTACCATTGTAGTTTTCTCATATGCAGCTTTGCACATGGGATTAGCAAGATGCAAGATGCCATGAATCCCAGAGCCTGCAGGATTTTCCTTGCAGTCAGCCTGGTGCAATTTGCCAGTGTTTTGAAGTACTGAATTAGTTCCCCCTGCTTCTCTGGCGTGAGGTAGGCCATCTGGGTGTTTGTGTCCAAATTGGCACCCAGGAAAATTATATTTCGAGAGGGTATTAGCCTTGATTTCTCTTTGTTGACTGTGTATCCCAGAGAGTTTAATAACATTATTTCATAAGCCAGATGTTTCAGAAGAATGTGCTTGCTGTCCGCTTGGATCAGGCAGTCGTCCAAATAAGGGTATATTTGTATCCCTTGAAGTCTGCAGTAGGCAATTACTGATGCCAGGCATTTCGTGAATACTCTGGGCGCAGTAGATAAGCCAAAGGGCAATGCAGAGAATTGATAATGGGTTGAACCTGCAAGAAATCTGAGGTATCTTCTGCAATTTTGTCTGATTGGGACATGCAGGTATGCCTCCTTGAGGTCCAATGTTACCAGCCAAGACTCCTTGCCCAGAATGGGAAGAAGTTGCTGTACAGTGAGCATCTTGAATTTTGGTGCAGTAGGAATGTGTTTAGGATGGAAAGATCCAAAATAGGTCTCCAATCTTTTCCCTTCCTTGGCACCAGAAATAGCCTGGAATAAAAACCTTGACCTTGTTCGTGTGTAGGTACCTCTTGAATAGCTTTCATGTTTATAAGATCTGAAATTTGCTTTTGTGCCTCTGCCCTTTGATTGTGAGGCAGTTTTGGCATGCCTCTCATTTTTGGAAGGGTATGAAAGTGGAATTTGTAGCCTCTGTTTATAATGTCCAGGATCCATTTGTCCTTTGTGACAACATGCCAATTTTTTGAGAATAGTGCCAGCTTTCCTCCTAAGGGGGCTGCCATTTGAAACCTGGTTGGCCTGCAAAGGGGGAAGTCATTGGGTTTGCTTTCTGAAAGATTGTGAGTTGTCCTCACCACCTCTTGGTGTAGGAGCTTGCTATTGTCTGCCTCTGTACGATCCTTGTGGTTATCCTCTGCCCCTCAGGCGCCTGTATCTGCCTCTTTGGGGTCTGTCCGTGGCAGGAAAGGACCAGTTTTTGGAAGGCCAATTTCTACTAAAACGTGGTGGTTGAACCTGCAGAAATTCTTTCACAGTTTGCATTGATTTAGCTTTTTCCTCCATTTTTCGTAATACTTCCTAAGCATTTGCCCCAAATAGTACATTCTTTTGAAGAGGGGCGTCTAGTAATTTAGCTTTGACATGATCAGGCAAGGTTTGTTCTTGACCCAAGCATGCCTGCGTATGACTGAGCCTGTATAACAGCAGCTCTACATGAGGCCTCTAGAGCATCAAAACCACATTGTAAGGCATGTTTACCCACTTCTTCTGCACTATGCATCAAATCCTGCAACTCCTTCAAGTCTGGTTGTTCAGTTTGTGACATTTTACTTTTCAACTGAGATAACAGAAACTGTTGGTATTTTAGCATATGAAACTGACAGTTTAAGGCCCTCATGGTTAAGGTAGCCGAGGTATATACCTTTTTTCCCCACCTTTCTAAGGATCTGGAATCTCTCTCGGAAGGCAATGGATTTTTGGCAATGGAAGCCTCAACTCCCGTGGGTCCCTGTGAGATGGTTTCTAGGTCAGCAGCATGGCTTTTGTAAAGAAATTGGTGTGAGTCAGGAACCCTGTAGTACCTGTCAGGCTTAACTGGAGCTGGAGGTAGAGAGTCCGGGTTAAGGCAGGCCTCGAGTAAACATCATCTAGGATGTCCAAGACAGGAGGTATAGCCAGAGGCCTGTGCTGGGGTAACAAAAGAAATTCCCTGAGCCTTTTCTTGGAATCTGAATAATCCTGGCCTTCCCAGTGGAAGTGTTCCCTTAAGGTATGCAAAGTTTCCCCAAATGAGAAATCCTCAGGGGGATACAGAAGGAATAGACTCCTCTGCATCAGAGTCTTCAAAAGGGGAGTAAGCCTGTTCCTGATCATCAGAGTGTTCTGAAATAATGGATCCCTGATCAGTGGAGGGGGAATCTTCCTCCACTCTGGGCCTTTTGTCCGGAGGTGGCTGAGAACCTCTGATTAGAGTAATTAAATCCTCAGCCATTTTAAGCATCTGTCTCTTAGGCATGGGGCCTGGAGATGGGCCCTGTGTAACTGGTCTCTTAGGGTGCATGGTTGCTTTAGACTTGGTGAAAGCCTTGATGGAGAAAGAAGAGGAAGGTATGAAGACACCTTGAGTGGAGGTGGACCTGTCCACATTCTGTGTTTCAACGCCAAGAGTGGCTTCGGTATCTGTAGTCGGGGTGTGGGCCGAGTAGCCTGCGACCTCGGGTACAGGAGACACCACCAAAGATGTGTCGTCAGTAGTCAGGGGCTACATAGGCGCCTCACTGAGAACCAGACCACGTGTAGTCGGCTTTGGCATGGTGTCGGTAGAGGCCACGGACCTCGAGCGTCGGTCCTTGTCTTTGCGTTTTTTAGACAAAACCGGTGTCGGAGTATCCGATGACATGGTATAGTTAAATGCTTTCCCAAAAAAATGCTGGGCGAACTCCGCCCGACGCTTAATAGTGCGTTTGTTGAATGTAGCACAACAGTGACAGACCGAGACGTCGTGGTCTGGGCCTAAACAAGGTATACAGAGGGAATGGATATCCTTATGCGGTATTTGCTTCCCACAAGAAATACAATTATTAACTTTGTCTGACATCGGTCTGAGGCAAGAAAAGTTTCCCCAACGGGGTACTTAGCTTTTAAGAAGACTTCGGTTTTCCAAATTTTTCGTAATCTCAGGAGCTGGCCGACCGGCACTTGCGAACTGCTTCTGCTTCGGGCACCGCGCGGCAAGAAAGACTGAAGAACATGGCATCGGCTGGTTCTTTTATACCCCTGTCACACTGACGTCAGGGAAGAAGCGATGACAACCGACGCCAGACCTAGACTTTGGAATTCGGCTGACTGAGGACCTGCCTGACGGCAGGAGAACCCATCTGTTATGACTGCAGCTGTATGCACGATGAACATCGGATTTAGCATCCAATCATGTGACCAGATAATGAATCTTTTCCATTTGTCCCTGTAAAGTTTTCTGGTGGATGGTTTGTGGGAGGCCAGGACAATATCACGGACAGATGAGGAGAGGATTTCCTGCCTGGCAACTAATGGAAGTGGAGAAGCCAAGCCGTCAGCTTGAGAGTGGAAAGATTCGGAGGAGTCAGCCCTTGTGGGTGAGATATGAGGTCCTGACGAGTGTCCAGGATCCAAGGAGGTTGTAACAGGTGAGGTTGGAGGAAGGGAAACCACACTTGAGGCCAGAATGGGGCAATGAGAATCACTTTGCTTCTCAACTGGATAGGTTCCTTAGAAAAGGAGGGATCAGAGGTATCGGAGGATAAGCATAAAGGAGACCCACGGGCTAATCGTGAGTCAAAGCGTCTTTCGGTGACTCCCCGTGAGGGGGAAAGAGGGCAAAGTAACTGCTGCATTTTGTGTTCGAGAGGGAGGCAAAAAGGTCGCAGCATGGCTGGCCCCAATGGCTGAAGATTTCTGCTGTCACACTCGGATTAAGAGACCACTCGTGAGGACGAAGGATGCATCTGCTCGGCCTGTCCGCAATCAAGCTTGAGCTCCCCGAGATATGCATTGCGATTAGAAAGCGGTTGGAAGCTATCACCCAATGCCAGATTCCCATGGATTCGCGACATAGGGGGTAGGATTTGGTCCCTCCCTGTTTATGTACCAGACAACGGACATGTTGTCTGACTGGACAGCAATTGTTCCTGATGGAAGGAGCAGATGGAATGCTTGCAATGCCAATAGCACCACTCGTAACTCCAGGACACTGATATGCAAGTTGATCTCTATGCTGGACTACGTGCCTTGGACTGACTTTCCCTGGAAGTGGCTCCCCCACCCTATCAGGGAAGCGTCCGTGGTCACCGTGGTGCTGGATTGGGGAGCCTGGAAGGGGCGACACCAAAGATTTTCATCTGTACTCATCCACTAGAGGAGATCTTGTTTGCAGGAGTTGGTGATAAGAATCTGTGAGGTCAGGGAATGAAGACTGGATATCCACTAGGACAGAAGGAGCCATTGTAGCAGTCTCATATGTAATCTGGCTAAGGGAACAATTGGGATGGCAGCCGCCATAGATCCCAGAGCCTGAAGAACTTCCCTGCAGACACCTTTCTTTGGCAGAGTATCACTTGAACTTGTGCCCTTAATTTCTGAAGCCTGTGAGAGGGAAGAGAGACCAGACTTGTTTGAGTGTTGAGTACTGCCCCTATAAATTTCAATTGTTGTGATGGCTGAAGTTTGGATTTTTCCCAGTGAATGGTGATGCCCAGCGACTTCGCTAGTACTTGAATGTAGCAGAGGGCCCCTGACCAGGAGGCGCTTGGTGGGGGCAGAGAGGAACCAATAGTCTAAATACGGAATCACCTGGAATCCCTGAAGTCTCAGATTAGCTGTGACCACTGCTAGGCATTTCGTGAACACTCTGGGGGCCATCAAGAGACAGAATGGCAGGGTTCTGAATTGGTAATGATTGACTCCCAGCCAGAAGCAAAGGAGACTCCTGGAGTGTTTGTCCATTTTGATGTGGTAATACGCATCCCGGAGGTGTATCGAGCACATCCACACACCCTCTGGAAGAAAAGGGAGGATGAATTGAATCGTGACCATGCAGAACTTGGTCTGAACCACTGATTTGTTTAGCTGGCTGAGATCCAAAATGGGCCTCCAGTCCCGGCCTTTTTTCAAACTAAAAAGAATCTTGAGTAAAAAATGGATCCACACTGGTCTGGGGGGACCTGTTGGATGACTAATTTTTGGCATAGCTTTCTTATTTCGGAAGCTGCCTCCTCCCTTTGACTGGGTGAAACATCAGGAAGGGATTTCGGAGGTCTTGGGTAAGATATTGGGGGGATGTGATAGCCTCTGGAAATTATTCTCTGCACCCATTGATCATTTGTAATAGAGAGCCAGGCAGCTAGGTGCAGAGAGAAATGAGTCCCGACTGCTTCAAGAGGAACACAATCGGGCAGTGCTTCAGGAGCACTGATACAGTTTTCCCGAGAATGAATCTCTGGAGTCCTGATTTCGGTGACCCCCTCTGCCCTGAAAGGGGTATCTTCCATTACTAGAACCCCCCCTGCCTCTGGGGGAGTCCTCACCACGTGCCTCATGGAAAGGACCTTGAGACTTTTTGTGCCACATCTTTCCACTCCTCTGGCTCCTGGAGAAGGAGCGTTGAGGTTTGGAAAAACATAGACCCACAGCAGACAATGTCTTCCCGTCTTGTTTGCACCTAGCTAATGTGTCCTTGACCTTAGAACTGAACACAGCTGATGGTTCGATAGGGGCATTTAAAAAGGAAGACTTGAAGGAGTCCACGAGGTCACAAATGCGCATCCAGGTGTGGCGTCTCATAACTATGCCTGCACCCCGCAGCTCTAGCCACCCTCTTGGTTGCATGGGACAGCATCCTCATGGACGAGTTGGAAATTTACTCTAGGGTGGCAAGTCGGGAAGCAACTTTATCACGTTAGTCCGAAACTTGACCCGCGAGGGTTCCAGAGAGCTCGGTGATGAGATCTCTCTGGAGCCTTGTAAAATGTGCCAAAGAGTTCAGAGACCTGACAGCAAAGGTTGTTGAAGCAAAAACTCGCTTCCCTAACCTGTCCACTGCCCAGGACTCTCTGGTGGGTGGGTGTACAGTAGGACTTTCCTCCGCAAGGTTCTTTTTCGTGGCCGCCGCCACCACCATAGTGTCTACTGGCAAACCTCTAGACCAATGGGGTTGATCCTCTGGAGGGGAGAGTATCTTATCTGATCTCCTGGGGATGGCCTCAACGGTGACAGGATTTTTCCATGCCCGCTGCACGATAAGCTTGACTAACTTATCGGCGGGGGGGGGGCTCACACAAGAAGTAGGATTCCTCTGAAGAAGGATTGGAGGGCTTCCAATCACCCCTCTGCTTCAAGATTTCCAGGATGTCTCCAAATGAGACATCGTCAGGAGGTGATTGTGGGGACCCTTCCCCATCATCATAGTCCATATCTTCCGTGATGGACTCCTCTGGGGAGTCCATGTGTTTCCTCTTACACACCCGTTTCCGAGGGGGTTCTTTGAGGGAAATACCCTGTACAGGGGTTTCCTGGGTCTTGCGCTCTCAGAGTCCTGGGGGGGTGGCCTTTGATAGCTGCAGCTCAGAGGGAATGGGTGGTAATTCCGATGTAGGAGGACTGCTCGAAGCAAGCACCCTCTCCATCACCCAGAAAGCAGGCCCGCCTGAAGAGGAATGGGAGCTCGGAACTGAAGAAGACAATTTCGGAACCGGAGTCACAACCTGCTCCACGAGGTTCGCTCCCGAAGACGGAGCCTCAAGCAAAACCGGGGTGGGAGTCACCCTCGGACCCGAAGATGGAACTGGTGACACAACCGGGACCGTGGTTGGAACCGAGGGTTCCACACCTGCAAGCAAGAGATTGAGTAAGGGTGGGTTCCGATGGAACCAACACCCACTCAGAACTGAAGTGTCCAAGGGAGGAGAACACGTGGGGGTCGCCGGGACAATGGACCCAAAACCCGGAGTGGGGTGGGCTCTAGGAAAATTTGTAATTCCCCTGATGGTCAGCAGCTGATCAAAGAGGTGCACCACGTCCAATTCAGATAAGCTCCTGGTGGACCTTACCGATGCCCCTGAGGGGGGGAATCTGGCCGGTCCAAAAAGGGGCTGAAGGCTTGTCCGGCAAATGGATCCGCAGCCGGGGAGTACTGGGTCCATGGTGGATTGCAAAATGGCACAGAGGATTCCAGTTTAGAAACCAGTAGCAGGGGAATAATCGGAGCTAAAAACTGGCTCGAATCAGAAGTCACAGCTGGGGTGAAGGTCAATAGCAGCTCCGAAGATGTTGTCGGAATCGACGCTGAAGCGGAGACGGGTGATATCGGTGCCGAGGTAGAGGCAGGCAAACTGGCCAGAACCGAAGTTGCAGTGGGAGCCGTAGTCATCGGTGCCGGGACCGGCGCCAACGAGGTGATCATGGCAACTTCTGTATGAACCACTGGAACCAAACTCAGAGCCAAGTTGGTCGGAACCGAGGAGGTGATTCGATGCACGGTAAAAGTCTTATAGGCCTTGTGCTTATGAGTCTTGCCCCTATCACCGGCCAATGAAGAGGGGTCAGAACAAAGACTTTTTTGTCCACAGAAGGAGGGGATGAGACCTCTGATGTAGAAACAGCCTCCGAAAAAGGAGAAGGAAGCAGGCCCTTGAGGATTAACTTGTTTTGTCTTTCATTCAGCGTCCACTGACTGAAGCTGGCACAAATGTCACAGGGAGGTTTCGCCGATAAGTGCGGAACCCCCAAACAATACACAGATTCCTCATGTAGATCACTATTCGGGAGTTTACCACTGCAAGAAGAGCAGTGTTTAAACCCCGTAGTCCCTTTCTTTTCAGACATAACAATAGAAACACACACAATGCTAAACTAGAAAGAAAAGTTAGAGAGAGAGGGAAATACCAGCAATAGTATTGGGAATTCCACAAGGGTAAAAAGGGCAAATACCAACAATGGTACAAAAAAGGAGATACCTGTGGGTAGGAGTGGAGTGTGAAAATAGAGAAATTTAATAATTTGACAGGAAAGAACTCACAAATACTTATAAAATTTGAAAAATATAACACTTAGCTGGACAGCTCGGTGAAATGCTGCTATATGGCTGCACGGCAAACGAGATCTAAGGTAACTGAGTGAAGGGCATTGTGGGTAGCAGCTTAGCTCAAGAGTTTTTGGTGCACGCAAGCTTGGTATAAGGCCGACTCGGTTCCGGGAGCTCGGAACCGAACCAATCAGTGATAAATAGGAAGAAGATTAACAACTTCAGATCAAAGTTTACTTTGATTTACTTGGTGAAAGTGTTGCCTCGGAACAAAGTATATACAGATAAAACTCTATTCATTCAATGGAAACATTCCTTAGGAAGACAAGAAATGTAGTAACAGCTCTTGTTGAGTGACCACCAGCTGCCCTGCCTGAGGTCTCGAAGTTTACTGTAAAAAGAGATATGTTTTTAGTTCCAATTAGTCAGACCTTATGTTGTCATTCTGCCTCCCTCCCTGACTTCAGGAAACAAAATGAAGTAAGACTCTATAAAAGTTTTTGTCCTGTACAGGTAGATAGACTATTGCCTAAGAACATTACGATGACAACAGTCTCTTTCTTCTCTTTTCAGAAACAAAAAACAAACAGAATGGAGTGGTTAAGCTTAAAAGATATGATTATACTTCTTAACTGTCTAGATTTTCGCAGAATGTCCAGATTTTTCCCGCATATTTTTGGCGTGTTCCTTAGAAAATTTGTGTTTTTTTCTGGCAAATCTGTGAGGACTGAATTCACTATAAAATGACAGGCATTTAAGTTTCAGACTTCATATTCTTTAGATGACGCATGATTACACAAAGCTTTTATTCTAATAGCTTTCTAATGTCATAAGAGGAATATTTAAAATTTGTTCCTATTTTTAGACCTGTGTCCCTCCATTATTTTTGGCTCTGTCCATATTTCTTGTGCTAAGAGGTTGAGAGGTATGGATGTGGTCATCTTGTAAGTAAAAAGATAAAAGGAGGGGGTGGAGAAAAAGGTAGCCCTTGGCAACACCAGGCCATTATAAAAAGTAGCAAAAGACTTCTGTAGATAAAGAATAGGTTTTCTGGTAAGTATAATTACTAAGAAAAGTGTCTCTCAAGAAATTCACTTTATATCACAGGTAGCTGCAAGCTCTTGTGGGTGAGAGGGGAGTTCATTTACAGTTAAACTTAGAAGTTACAGATATTCTAAATGACAGACTAAGTGTACGATGATATGAAGACTGAAACAGTGCTTTACAAAGGGATGCTTCTCCAGTTTGCACTTAAGATGGAGTAAACTCTGGCATTATACAGGTCTCTGAGATATTTATTTTATTTTTATTTGGTAATCTGGGTACAGCACTGATCCGACTGGATGTTTTTCAGGTTCAGTTTGATGATTACATACATACGTACGTACATAAAATAAAATGAAACATGAACAACAGATACCAAATGCAAGACAGACATGAAAAAGCATCAGAGTCAGAATCTAATATGTGTATATGTGATACAAGGAAAATGAAAAGGGATATATGAAGCTCACTGAAAATTTGTTGAAAAGGCACACTTGCTCATTTCAGCACACACCTTTTGCCATGGAAAGCTGTTCTATTGTCAATAATAAGAAGTTATGTACCTACCATAACGTTCCATGTTAGTTGTCTTCTTCTCGCCTTCTTTCTTGCTGGATGGGTTCAGAGCCCATCCTCGGCTCCGACTCGGCCAATACTAAAGCTTGAGAGCTAATTCCACCGGCTCGAGGCTCCCCCATATCCCACAATGCTAGGCGGTAACTCCTCAGATCTCATTTGAAAGCTAGGCCAAGCAAGAAAAAACTCCATAACATGGAGAAAAGTAACCCACCTCTATAGGGCTGACTGTGAGGTGTCCTAAACCTAACAGAGGAAAATTATAGAGGTGGTAGAGCGTGGGAGAAAAGGACTGAAAGGTCACAAGACAATTTCCTCTAGGTCTGTCCAGGCTAGGGGGAAGGAGGGTGGGACGCAAGAAAGAAGGCGAGAAGAAGACAACTAACATGGAACGTTATGGTAGGTACATAACTTTTTAATGTTAAGTTGTCTATCTCGCCTTCATTCTTGCTGGATGGGACTGCATCCCTAGCACCTTGTCCCGGGTGGCCTATCGGAACAGACTCTTGAGAACAGTGGAACCAAAGTTGGCATGGTCTCTGGAGGCTATGTCCAACTTGTAATGAGAAATGAAGGTATGAGGGGAAGCCCAGGTGGCTGCTGAGCAAATAGAATCAATAGGAAACCTATCCTGAAAAGCTATGGATGTGGCTAAGGCCCTAGTAGAATGAGCTCTAGGCTTCGAGGGCAATTGTTGGTGCCTCATCTCATAAATAAAGGTAATTGTAGAAGTAAGCCATCTAGAAAGTGACACTTTAGTGACTGGAAGGCCCATCTTACCTTCTGCATATGAAATAAACAGTTGGTCTGATTTTCTAAACTGTTTAGTCCTGTCTAAATAATACCTAAGTTGGCGATGAACATCTAAACAGTGCAGTTTTTGTTCTGACCTGTTGCCATAGTTGGGGAAAAAAACTGGGAGATCAATAGTTTGATTCAGGTTTGCTTGAGAGGACACCAAAAAGGATGGATTGGTACGCAAGGATACTCTATCTCTGTGAAACAGTAAATACGGGGGACGACAGCATAGAGCATGGAGTTCCGATACCCTTCTAGCTGAAGTGATGGCTATTAGAAAAAGCATTTTCCAAGACAACAACTTCATAGAACATGAAGCCGCAGGTTCAAAGGGGGGTAGAATCAATGATGCTAGAACCAAGTTCAGATCCCATGGAGGAGATGGATCCTTGATAGGGGGCTTAAGAAGAAAGACTCCTTTCAAAAAGGCTTTACAGAGTTTGTGAGACAGAATAGTAGACTCTGACACACCCACATGAAAATTAGATATAGCCGCCAATTGAACTCTGATAGTAGAAGGAGAAGAGCCTGCTTGGAACAGCTCAGCTAGGAAATCCAGAATGGACTGAATAGGTGCAGTAAAGGGATCTATTTCCATGGACGCTGCCCAGAAGGAGAAACGTTTCCATTTGCTGCTATAAATCTTCCGGGTAGAAGACTTATGAGAGGCTATCAAAATATCTCTAACTGAGTGAGATATTAAGGGAAGCCTGGCTAAGGTTGGAATTGCAGGAACCACGCTGTGGGGTTCAGAGAAGAAAGGGATTGGTGCAGTTGACCCGATTGATGGGTCAAGAGATCTGGAACTGGGTCCAGATGCCATGGTTGCACCAAAAGGTAGCGGTGAAGAAAGGGAAACCAAACCTGTCGAGGCCAATAAGGGGCAATGAGGATCATTAAGGCCTTCAGAGCGATGGCTTTCTGAATCAACTGAGGTATCAGTGAGAAGGGGGGAAAGGCATACAGAAGTCCCGGAGGCCAATCATGAACTAGAGCGTCTCTGATGGGATGACCTGGTAGGGGAAAGAGGGTGAAGAAATCGGGACACTTGCTGTTTTGGGGAGTGGCAAAAAGATAGCAGCAAGGATGGCCCCAAGTTCGAAAAACTTCTTCCAACACTGATTTCTTCAGAGACCACTCGTGAGGCATGAGAATTGCTCTGCTCAATCTGTCTGCTATCACATTGGACTTGCCGGGAATGTGCGTTGCTATCAGGAAACGCTGAGAAGAGATCGCCCATTGCATTGCCACACAGTCTGAGTGCTTCTCGACATAAGGGGTAAGATTTGGTCCCGCCTTGCTTGTTGATGTACCACACTACGGTCATATTGTCCATCTGAATTGCTATAGTTCCCTTGGGAAGAGAGTCCTGAAGGGCTTGCAACGCTAAAAGCACTGCTCTAATCTCTAGAACATTTATGTGCAAGTTGCACTCGATCGGCTGCCACGTGCCTTGGACTGTCCTGCCCTGGAAATGCCCCCCCCCCCCGATCAGGGAGGCGTCCATTGTCAGAGTTGCAGCCGGGGGCGGGGGAATGAAAGGTCTCCCTAGAAGAAGTTGGGGAGATGTGACCCACCAAGAAAGATGATTCCTGCATGACTGAGTTATGCTGATAGAGTGGGACATTGGCAGCAGTTGAAAAGACCACTGAGTGAAAAGCATCCACTGAAGAATCCTCATATGGAAGCGGGCTAAGGGGAGGAGAGGAATAGACGCCGCCATAATCCCTAGGACTTTCAACACCAGTCTGACCTTGACCCTGTTGTGTCGTAATAGAAGAAAAACCTGCTTGTGAATGTCTGCTACTCTTTGTTCCGTGAGTCTGGCTGACAGACTGACTGTGTCTAATCTTGCGCCTATAAAGGTAATAGATTGACAAGGCGACAAGACAGACTTTTCGTAATTTACAGAGATGCCTAGAGTCTGACAGGTTTGTAAAGTGTAGTCTCTGGCTAAGAGAAGTAGATGCCAACTAAGTAACTAACTAATTACTATAAAAAAACTAACTTAAAGGGGGTCTAAGTTTTAGTAAAACTAGAAAATTAACTAACCTGCAGAGCCGGTTGGAAAAGCACCACGTCAGCTAAGCGGCAAACGAGATCTGAGGAGTTACCACCTAGCATTGTGGGATATGGGGGAGCCTCGAGCTGGTGGAATTAGCTCTCGAGCTTTAGTATTGGCCGAGTCGGAGCTGAGGATCGGCTTCGAACCCATCCAGCAAGAATGAAGGCGAGATGGACAACTTAACATATTATCTTTAACCAACTCTGACAGATCTACCAGTCTGATTATTTTGAAAGTTGAACGATGGAAAAACATACACAAACTTGAGACTGCTGCACCCCCATTAAATATTTCATATAATGAGATTTTTTTTCCTTTTTTTAGTTTGTTTGTTTACTGGGGTAGAGCTCCGACTCCAGTGGACCATTTTCAGGCTCAGCCACAGGATAAAATGAAGGAAAGAAAAACAGCAGTACAACATTAAAGTATTATCAAAGTATAATTACTGCAAAATGCAAACTTTACAAAACAGCTTGGAGCAAGTAATAAAAGTTAAAATATCTGATTTAAAAAAATAAATTGAACTGAGAGATGACATGCGCACTGTACATATTACATAGAAAAGCTTTGGGTTGTATGGAGATTATTTAATATCAACACCTTCACCCTCCCTTAATCAAAAAGCCAGCAAAGATAGAGCAATGGTGGGTAAAGCTTAGAACAAAGGCAGCCGCTGTCACCTACTTTAAATGCATTTGAGTTTGAGGGGAAAGAGATGAAAAAAAAAAAAAAAAATATATATATATATATATATATATATATATATATATATATATATATATATATATATATAAAGAGCCCAACCCAAACATCTTTACAAAATGGCCCAATTCTTTGGTTACTAGAGAACCACATATTGTCAGCTTTGCAATATCTTTGAACACAAAAAAAAAGCCCTCTGTGGTGCACCCCATGAGCTAAAATGGCTATATGATTTGAGTTGTGCAACTCTCTTTCATGAAACTTCTGTGACTGACCAAGTCATATGAAAATTGGTTCTAAACTTCTTAATCATGTATCAATCCAACATGAACACTCACTTCAATGCACACCGCCAAATTTTGGCCTGTTATGGCAATGCATATAACTACACTCTTCTTTCTTATTCAGATACAGAATTCTTATTCTGACACAGAATTGTAATTCTTAATATCGGTAATACCATTAGGTGCACAGCAAATTATAATACAACTATGGTATAGGGAACATTTTGAATCTTCCTTTTTCTTTTCTATTTTACATCTATGAATATAGACTAAAGATATCTTCCCCATGTTGTAGAAATCTGTCTAATAAAGTCTGAATATCTAAAGCAGACCAGCTTTTTTGCAGTGGTAAGAGAAACAGTTTCAACTACAAAATTAATTAATTTTATCACAACATACAAATGAAACTCATCTTGCTGCCATTAAAAGACAAGTGGAAATTTTCTAACAGTATACATTTTAAAAAAAACTACCTAGCTGCATGACATGAACGCAGCACTCTTGGAAGCTTTCTTTAATAGCCTATTACAGGTTTACAGCCTCAGCTGTCATGTTTACCACCTAGTGGCCTTCAAAAAGCTGAAATGTTATAACATCACATTAACATTTTTCTATTTGCATATATGTAGCAAGACCACTATTGAAGGACTTTAACAAAAGACTTCATACAGGAAAGGCTATTCCATAATCCTGACTAACAGCAATATACCTATCACTTATTACTGATGTTTATTTTTAGTAATAGGATCCTGAGCTAGTATTTGCTCCCCCAGGGGTGTATACCAGGTCCAGACTTTCAAGCAGAACTGAACACACACTACCTTACACGCTACGCAAAAGTCACCGTCGAAGACAAGCGCAAGGTATAGTTGTGTAAGTTGAACTTACCATAACAGTAGATGTTCGAATGATCACTGCTGCAGTAGCCTTAGCTACATTCCATGCACCCGAACTGTCAAGCAGATTGAGCTGAGCTAACTAAAAGACAATTTGGGGTACAAAGCTCTTCAGAGATTTCTTGTCAGCAGAGAGAGGGAGGCTGAGCCTTGAAAGGACAATACTAGGAACAACAAAAAATAAATTTCCACATACTGGTATCACAAATACTCCAAAAAAACAAGGAGGATGGAGGGACAGAATGGCTGCTGCAGCAGTGATCATTCAAACATCTGCCATTATGTTAAATTCAGCTTACACAACTGTACCATGTTCATCATATTGATAACTTCTGCAGTAGTCATAGCTATACGAGTAGATTACCTTATCCAGCTACATTTAGTGGGTATAAAGAAAAGAGTCCTAGCAAAGTTTGATCTGGACCAACAGAATGAATCAAGCATAAAGTGGTTTGTAAAACATGCAGAGGACCAAGTAGTACTACAACACTTCTAGAATTCAATGCTTTCCTAAAAGCCATAGATGAAGGCAAGGCCCTGGGTAGAGTGGGCCTTGATCCTGCCTGGTATATTTATTTTGGGTAAAAAACACAAAAGGCCAGCAAGATAGTTTCACCATTTAATAAGAGGCAAAAAAAGCGGACAAAAATGTCCAAATTCAAAAACTCATACTAGTTTCGGCACCAGCCTTCATCAGTGAGTGAAAACAATCAATAAATCCATTGTCAACGTCAGTTTAAATACTGTGATAAGCCAATAGAAAAAAGGACATTCACATATGGCTCCTGAGTCAAATTTAAAGCAACATGACAATATTGGTTCAGGTATATATCACAATACACTAGAAATGCAGTCTTGCCGAAACTAGTATGAGTTTTTGAATTTGGACATTTTTGTCCGCTTTTTTTGCCTCTTATTAAATGGTGAAACTATCTTGCTGGCCTTTTGTGTTTTCTACAAGGTTGGTTGGCCGGGCAGCCGTACGTGCGAGGGCTTGTGTTTGAATATTTATTTTGGGTCCCATACACTAGATCGAATTTTCACTAATTCAAAATAATGCATGAAATGCTCACTGCAGCAAAAGTGCACTTACGCGAAGTTCAGTACAACGACGGGTGTTGCACTGAACTTCCGTGCAGTACTCACGGACCTTAGGGTTAGGGCACGGGTCACAGTAAGGGGATAGCCCATAGGGCTATCCCCTTACCATGACCCATGCCCTAACCCTAAGGTCCATGACGACTGCAGCGTAGTGAAGGACATAGCAATGTCCTCCACTATGGTGAGATAGTCACGAACCTTAGGGTTAGGGCATGGGTTAGGGTAAGGGGACAGCTTTACTAACTATCCCCTTACCCTAACCCGTGCCCTAACCCTAAGATCTGTGACTATTGCACCATAGTGGAGGACATAGCTTGTTTTTTACATCCTCCACTGAGCTGCAGTGTTTTCGGTGAAGTGCACTTACGCAAAAGTTCACTTTCGTTAAAGTGAACTTTCGCAGAAGTGAGGCTTCCTATTACAAGTTCAAAGTAGTGAACTTTCGTTCTTGTAATAGGAATCCATTTATTTTATGGTGGGTATAACAAAAGGCAATTTCCTTAGATAACCATTTGGAAATAATCTGTTATGAAACAGGTAGCCCCTTTTTCTTGCCTTCACAAGGAATGAGCAATTCATCAGAAAATCTGAAAGATTTATTTCTGTCAAGATAGCACTATTTCTCTACGGACATCCAAGGACAGGCCACCAGTTTTCTTGGAGGCCTCTTATATCCCCTTTCAAGACCATTTTGACATGAGACTGCACTGGAGGAAGAGGGCCCATGGGCAGACATGCTAAAATGGCCGATAAATAAACCTTGACAGAGAAACAAGAGAAATCATAGGATGTACGGACAAAACAGCATGATATAAGAAACATTTATATGTTTTTTCTTACTTTCACATATGAGAATGACTGGATTAAGGACCTTGGCTTGCTCTAACAACAAGTTTTAAAAAGAAGCCAATAAATAAAAGAACATTGAATAACTGAAAAGTTTTCCTCTAGCAATTAAATGAGTGCTTGTAGTGGAGGCACTGTGTGTCTGGTTCTCATATTTCTATGGAGACACTGATAAGGGGGCAATAAAAACAAAATATTTCTTTCTTTCAATGGCTAGGAGACACTACTTTCTGAAAGCATTCAAGTATTTTTCTACTCTGAGAGGAGAATAAAGAAAAGATAAAAACAAACAGCATTTGGTAGAAGCACAGGCTGTGCCATGCATCTTAACATGGATAACCCTCATTATAGGTTAATTCAATCCTGTGAGTGTGGCTGTCCATCTGGGACAACTGTTCCTATTAGGAGGATTAAAATAATTATTTGAAGATGCAACAGGTTTGTGTGTTAGCATTAAGTTGATAGGTTTCAAGGCTGTTCTAGGGGTGTGCTTGAGGGTTTTCACTACAACAAAAAGTTTTGTAACATGTGACATAGGGTCAAATGGATATGACAAGAAACGACTGTATAAAAGATCAACCTGCCAAACATTAGTGTATGCATGTAACACAAAAATTGAAACTAGACATTAAAAAATAGCTATTACACATAACAGTTGGGAATAATAAATTCTTAACATAACAGTTTCTGTATCATCTTTAAATGGGAATCGTCTCACAAATACACTATATATATATATATATATATATATATATATATATATATATATATACACACACACACACACACACACACATAGGGTCTATATTATTTGAACGAAAGTTCAAAATGTCGATCGCTGTAAACAGCAAAAATGACGATAATCGATGTCTGTTTTGTGAGATTGCGGTACAGTGAACATTGGGAAACTTGTTCTTTCCTCGCTGTAGTGCGATCTCGGAGTTGGTATATATAATTAGCAAAGTTGGGGTGGGGGGCACAGCCTCCCCCACAATACAGGATTCGATTATGGGCATTTTCGCTGTTTACAGTGATCGACATTTTGAACTTACGTTCAAATAATACAGACCCTCTACATATATATATTATTTTACATTTGTTGACCGCGATAGTCCGACTGGATACATGTCCATTTTCAGTGGAGGCCCGGGGAGAAAAGCTCCAAGGTAAAAACAATAATATAACATAACTCTTAACAAAGTTTACAGGTTCTGTTCAGCTATACACATAATATAGTCACACAAGGATTTAATTTACACAGGTTAAAGGCCTACAAAATGCCACACAGTTAAGTTATGAATGAATTAGAACACAAACATAGAAAGAGGACTAATCTGGCTTGGAACAAGGACATAGCCAGTGTGATTTAAAATATTGTCTAAGACTTTCCTTGAATTGATTTAGGATGGGTTCTAGAGAAATATCAGCAGGCAGTGAGTTCCAGGTTTTACCAACACAGTTGGCAAACAGAGTCACCAGCTGCATTATTGATTTTGACAGTTTGCACTAGCAATCTGTTAGTGGAGAGAAGTGGTCTGAGGTTGCTGTAGCGACTGATAATATTTTAAGGGCAGGTATGCTTTCTGGACAATTAAGTATTTTATGTGCCACTAAAAGTTGGTTATACTGAAGTAGGCGTGGAAATTCTAACCATCCTAGATAATTTAGATTTTTACAGTGGTGTGTCTTGTATGGCATACCGGTGGCGAATCTGGCAATGTGATTATAACAGGTAGAAAGTTTATGAAGTTCAGTTTTGCTTAAGTTGGTGAATAAAGGGGAAGCATAAAGAAGAGTTGAAAGAAGATGAGAATGTGCAATGGTGATTTTAGCAGGTGGAGTTAAGAAAGGTTTGATCTTACAAAATGAGCCAAGTTTTTTATGGATGGTTTTAATAGTCTGATTGACATGCATATCAAGTTTGAGATTATTGTCTACAGTAACACCTAGAAGCTTTGTATAGGTGTCTGGGAAGATTATGGTACCGTTGTTAGATTTTATAGAGAAGGATGATACACTGGACCTGCAAGTAGGGGAAAACAGTAGTAATTTTGTTTTATTGGGATTTAAGATCAGGTGATGATCAGTTAGTCAGTTTTCAACTGTATTAAAAGTGTTCTGGGATAATATTTGTAGATCAGACTGGGAGGTAGCAGAGCAAATCAAGATGGAATCATCTGCATATTGAATGCATTTTGCATCTGGGATGACAGTGTAGAGGTCATTGATAAATATGGAAAACAAGAGAGATCCAAGTATAGAGCCCTGCGGAATTCACAGGGTGTTGGATAGGAGGTTGGAAAGTTTGTTTTGCCATAGGACAGCCTGTTGTCTACTGCTCAAGTAGGATTGGAACCACTGCAGAGCTTGAGTGTCTAAGTGCATAGACTCTAGTGTGTGAATTAGTAGCTGGTGATCAACCATATTGAAAGCTTTGGAGAGATCCAAAAAGAAGGCAGGGGATAGGTTCATTGATAGGTACTAGGCTATCAGCCCTAGGGCCTATACAAGCCCAGCCAAAAAGGTACCCTGGCTTTTGCCACCCAAGAAAATTAGTTTCCTGTGCCACTGTAGAGCAGAGCCACAGAAGTGATCCCCGGGGTGAATTTTCTATTTCCCATCCAATCATCAAGATTCTTCTTGAAGAGTACTAATGAGGAGCTTTGTTTGATATAGATAGGTAGTTCATTCCAGAGTATGGGAAGTCTCTGGGACAGAAATCTATCCCTCCGGCATGTTCTGCTTATTGTGGTGACAAGGTTGAAGTCCCTAAAGTGTGTAGCTCGGAGGGATTGGGACTTTAAGTGGAGCATGTCCAACAGCTCTGGGTTTGACATAACTTTGTATGTTAGGCAGAGATCACCTCTGAGTAGGTGATATGCGATGGTGTAAAGCTGGAGTTTTTTGAGACGGCCTGCGTAGAGCATCTGTTTGAGGCCATTAATCCTCTTTAAGAGGTATTTCTGTGGCCTTTCCAGTTGTTGAAGATGTCTTGTGAGGTACATATCAAAAAAGGGGTGTTGTACTCTATAATGGGTCTAATGAGTGATGAGTAGAGGGGAACAATGACCTCTTTTTTTTTCTGGAAGAGAAACCTTTTATGATGAGGTGTGCTACATAGAAGGATTTCCTGACTACTGTGGCAATGTGATTATCAAAGGAGAGACTACTGTCCACCTATGTCCCAAGGTCTCATCACACTTTCGGTGTTAAGTATACGACCGCCTATGTTGTAGTTCATGGGTACAGAGTTTTTACCAAAGGGGATGACAATGCACTTTTTGGCATAGAGCTTGAGGCCATGGCTTTGACACCAGGTATCTGTCTCAGTGAGGCCCTTTTATAGGATGTCCACATCGTTAGGAGTTTTGATTATGGCTCCTAGTTTGCAGTCATGTGCGAACTTTGTTAGCCAAAGACCTTCTGTGTTAGCCTGTACTTCAGAGAAGTAGATACCAAACAGGAGAGGACCCAGGACTGAACCCTGTGGTACTCCACTTGTCACTGGTCTGAAGTCGGATTTGGTGTGTGCTACTTTCACATTGTGGGTTCTGTCAGTGAGCCAGCTGGCAACCCATCTTGTGACATAGGGATTTATACCTAGTTTAATGAATTTATCTATAATTCCAGAGTGGAGGATGGTGTCGAAAGCAAGCCTTGGCAAGATCTAGATAGGCTGTGTGAACCACCTTACCCTCATCTATGGCTTTGGTGACTGCTTCAAAAAAGTCTACCAGCATTTAGGAGACATGATATGCCTTTTACAAACCTGAACTGGGTGGGGTCCAGAGTTTGGAGATTACCAATGTCTTTGTTTATAAGTTCCATGATGATATGTTCCATGGCCTTGCAGACCAGGCTCGTCAGGCTAATGGGGCAGTAGTTCCCGGGGTCAGTGGTGGCTCCCCCCTTGTGGAGTGGGATAACCGCTGTGTGCCATTCAGCGGGCACAAAGCCTGAGGTGAGGCTATGATTGAACATGGTACTTAGGTGGGGTGCCAGTTCCTTCTGTAGTTCATGTAGAATGCAGCCTGGGATGTTGTCTGATCCCATGGATGCTGTGTTCTTGGCTTTGGAGAGTGTAGTTTTTACCTGTGCAGCTGTGATTGCAGGAACTTTGCATTCTTCCGGTATAGAGATGGGCTCTTTAGGGGGTGAGAGGGGGGTAAAGTTAGCACTGAACCTATCTGCCAGGATGTTGGCAATATCAGTTGGGTCTGTATATTTAGTGCCATTCTGCTGTAACTCAGAGCAGATCTGAGTGTTGCCATTAAGATTCTTGACAAAGCTATAGAATGCTTTGTTGCTGTCTTTAGAATCAGTGGTGAGTTTGTTTTCGTAGCTAGCTTTGGAGGATTTTACCAGGGATCGTAGCTTTTTACTGAGGATGACCAGGGAGCTCCTCCACTCATGGGATTTTACTCTCTTTTACAACAGTTTCTTCCTTCTGTTGTACAGTTTGTTTATGGCATGGGATCACCAGATTGGCTTCCTTTTTTTGGAGGATAGTATCTTGGTTCTGTTTGGGATAGCACGATCCATGCACTCGTGTAAGTGCTTATAAAGTGCAACTGTGTAGGATTCAGTAGTCGTAACTGTATTGTCCATCTGCATGGGTGTCACGAAGTTCACCACTTCTGTCTTAAGAAGCATGAAGTTGGCTTTGAAGAAAATTTAAATTTTTACCATAGTTTCCTTAATGGGGGTGAGGGCAGGATGTGGATATCTGGGGTTATTGGCTTATGGTCGGATCGGACCAATGTGGCGTTGACTTCAGGTGTGGAACACCGGTCACTCATGTTGGCAATGACTAGATCTAGGATATTGTTGCACCTGGTGGGGGTGTGGATAAGTTGATCCAGGGCATTGGAGTTTATGAATTCCAGAACGCGTCGAGCAAAGGAGCTGGTACATGAGTAGTTTTCCCAGTTAATGGTGGGGTAGTTGAAATCGCCCAGTGTTAGGGTGTTTGGTTGAACCCTAATATTTTCCAGTACATTAGGAAAAGAGGAGTGGGAATCCTGGGGCATGGTTGGGGATCTGTAGCAAGCTACAACTTGGATTGCAGTTTTACCCAGGGTTAGTTGCTCTTGGATAACCACGGCTGCATTATGCTGAGCAACTAGCCTTGAGGTGTGGATATCCTTAATGAATATGGACACACCTCCGCCTTTGGTGTTCCGGTCCAGGTTACATGGCTGAAAAGTGTGGTATGAGTTATAGCCTGATAGTGCAGGGGTGCTCTCTGGAGCCTTGAACCAGGTCTCAGTCACTGCACAGATATCGATGTTCTCCATTTTAAGGAGTGCCTCGAGTGAGTGCATTTCGAGATTTAGACTTCCAGCATTGAGTAGCATCACCCTCAGTTTTTGCTTGCCTGTTCCTGTTACGGTGGTGAATTTGTCATTTGAACCTTGCCTAAAAAAAGCACTATAGGGGCGGCAAAAGCCTTAGCCAGTATCCAGAATCCCAGGGATGACAGGTGCAGGCCATCTCTGGCAAAGCATTGTGGTCTGTCGACCATGTCATCCCAGGCAGACAGATACTGGATCCCTTTAGAATGACACCAGAAGCTTAGCCAATTGTTGAAGTCAATCATTTTGTCCTTGTACTGCGGTATCATTCTGGGTGATGGCAGAATGTTACTCAGGGCTGGGGTCATACCTCCTGGGCTACAAGATCGGAGAGCTCTTCCATGTCTCTTTTCATGTAGTCCAGAGAGGTACGTCTCAGGTCATTCACACCAACATGGACAATGAAAGAGTCATATTTGTACTTGTTGTGGAGTGACCTGAGTGCGTGGATTATGTGGCGGATCCTGGCAGCTGACAGTAACCTTCTCCTTCTTTAGCCTGGTGAGTGGGACATCAGTGTGCCTGACTATAGAGTCGCCTATGACTAGTGTGTTGGGTACGTTGTTTTCCCTTATTGGCTGTGGTTGAGTGGCACACACAGTCTGAGGGCTGTGTGTCATCTGGGTTGTTTTGGGTGGTGGAGGTTGCTTGCATTTCTGCTTTGGAGGTCTCTGTTGCTTGAGCAGATTATTACTGAGAGCCTCCATGAATGTTTTTGTGTTTCAGTGTGTGGATTTTGGTGGTGTAGACTTAGTGAGACTATGTGATGAGTGTGATGTGGTGCAAGCGTTTACCTTCTCCTCTTGACTGTCAAGTTCAGTCTAGGTTGGAGAGAGAGCTTTGCCTCCAGTTTTGCTAGATAAGTGCATCTCTCACAGGTTGTACTGTTTGGTGGTAGGAGGAGAGGGTTGTCTGTGTACATGAGGCAATTTCTACATTGCCCCAAGATGCCCAGATTCATCAGATAGACAGGAGAGAACACTGGGAGCTGACCCTTGGACATGCCTGAATAAAAAACTATTTTCCTCTAGATAAGTGAGGAAAGTGAGTACAAGAGCTGTTTTTCTCTAAGCAAGTGAGGAAAGTAAGTACCAAAACTTTTTTCCTCTAGGTAATGAGGAAGGTTGAGTGTTGTAGTAATTAGTAGGTTATTTAGTGCTTACAACAAGTTCTGAACAAGTGCTGATCACGAATAAGCAAATTCAAGTGCTAAATCTAAGAATCTGTATCTGGGCTAAACTAGTTACAGGAAAGGGGGGAAACAAGTGCAAATGCGGGCTTTTAAATCAGAAAGTTGAGAGAGATGGAAAAACTGCCCAAACGGCCAATAACTACAATTTCTGGGCCAGAACCACTCCTTATGTGGTAGATAGGTTACCTAGTGCTTACCACTCCCACTGATAATCTAGAAGGCTTCCCTCCAACACAAAAAGCTTGGGGGGGCTCAGAAGTTTACATACAGTCCCACATACAACAAATCTGAATCTGGACTACACTAGTTACAAGAAAGGTAGAAAAGAGGCTTAGATTTTTTTTTCTTTTTTTATACAGGAAAGTAGCTAAAACAGCAGTAAAAACAATTCAAATGCAGTGCAAGCTAGCACACCAGAGTATGTAGCAATGTTAGACCATGCAATTAAATTAAAAATGACTTAAAAACAAGTGCAGGAGGAGTCTATTAGGTAGAATGAGGTAAAAAGATGGTGACGGACCATAGGGTTAGGGTTTGGGTCAAGGTATGTGGATAGTTAGTGGTGTATGTATAGTTTTGTGTAGGGTTAAGTGTAAGAGTTTACGTGTATGTGTGGATTGCCGTTTATTTGGTGTGCTTGTGTTGTGTGTATGTGTTTTGGAACAGCAAATTTTTTCCCTAGGAAAAAATTTGCTGTTCTGTATGTTCGATGTTTTAAATTTTCGATTCATAGGGTTCGATATTAGAACACTCGAAATTTTGAAAGTTCGGTGTTCTAATATAGACCCTTATAATGTCTATAATGGCTAAAAGAATAGCAATGATGATGCTGAAACTGACAGATATGGATCAATGCAGTTTTGTGGAGGGAAGATAAACATTTTACAACATTAATATAACAATGATGATCCAGAGAGAAGCAGAAGGTGAGAAAATATGGGTCCTAATGCAGAGAAAGTATTTGACAGAGTAAGCTGGGACTTTACAAGTAGGGCAATGGAAGCATCTGCATTCTCTGATAAAATTACAAGGCTAATTAGTTGGATTTATGAGGGATAGGAGGCAAAATTTAAAGTGGGAGGGTTCCTCTCTGATAAGTTCTGTTTGAGCAGAGGAACGAGCCAGGGGTGTCCTCTTTCCCCTTTGTTATTTGCGTTCTATTCAGAACCACTGACAAAGAAAATAAGGGATTCAGAAATTCAAGGATATAATTGGAATGGTAGTTGAGAAATGCTGGCTTTATTTGTAGATGATATTTTATACCTGATAAAAACCAGAAAAGGACATTTCAGTGTTGTGGAACATTCTGAGACAGTTTTATGTCTTTTCGGGATACAAAATTAAGAAAGCTAAAACAAAGGCAATAACTGTGAAACTATGTTCCACATATAAATTGGTTCAGCAATACCAATATTTATTGGGACATGAGAAAATGAAGTACTTAGAAGTATGAACTAAAAAGGATTTGGTAACGCCATCTAAGGATAAGTGGGAGGAGACTAAACAAAAGATAAAACAAAAATTGAGAAATTGGAAGCTCTGCTTTATGGATATGGATAGCAAATATATAGTGAAAATGCTTTTAGTCCCTTTAGTTTTATATATAGGTCAGGCATACATTAATCTACCAGACGAGACGTTGTGGATAGCAATTAATAAAAAGTTGAAGGATTTTATCTGGGAGGGGCAGACTGCAAGGGTCAAGTGGGATAAGCTGATCCTTCCATTAGGACAAGGTGGTTTGGGATATCCTGATATGGAGTATTTCACAGCTATACAGTTGAGGTTCCTTTACATAGCACAAGCAGAAAGCTACAGTTCAAAGAGGAAAGGGATGATGATGAAATGGGGGGAAGCTCAAGAAACAAGAGGAGACTGGGGTTTTGGATGCAGATCCATAAAGAAAATAACCATACATAATATTATATTCTTAAAGTAGAAGAAAGTATTCTAAGAACTAAGCCAAAAGGGGGATGGAGTAAGATGATTCGGCCAATAGGGATGGCTGCATTTAGGGATACAGACAATAGGCTACAGGGGGCTGGAATTTACCAGAGAAAACTAGCAAAGGAACCAAGGTATTGTGAACAAATAATTAGAGAAAGAAAGGTAAGAGAATGTGAAGAGGCCAAGAATTTATTTGGACTGCAGGCTACAGATTACCTTTGTCGTCAATGATTGATATCAGAGTACAGGCAAACAGAAAGAAATAGTGGTATCCTAAACGAAAGACAATTATTGGTAGATTTTTAGTTGAATCTAGAACAGAAGCTGTTGTTAAAAAGGGGGATAATTAGTAGGGCATATAAAATGCTGCATGATAACTATAAGAATCAATCAGAGAAGGTTTGAAAGGACTGGGAACAGAGACTGGCTAAGCAATTCACAAAGAAACAATGGAGAGATATATGTATGACTCCCAATTATGCAACAAAGTCTAAAAGATTAATGGTGTTTGCTTGGATAGGTATTTTTATAACCCAGGTAGACTCCAAAGAAGTTTTCTTCAAGTAGACTGTAATTGTTGGAGGTGTGTCACAGAATAAGAGAGATAAATGGTAACATATTTGTTGGGAGTGTAATAAATTGGCAGACTTTAAATATTCCCAGCATACTACTCTGTCAGAAATGCTGGGTGAGTAAGTTGGTGTAGCTAAGATAATGACTTTTTTTTTTTTGGAGCTATAACATAGTAAGGTCTTGTTGAGTTTAATTATGGTGGCTGCCAATAAAAGTAATTATTAAAAAATGGAAATCAATGTCTAAACCAACTTTACTATAAGTATTGATTTTAGTAACAGAGATAAAATAACTGGAAATAGATTCTTTCGAAAAGGGCAAAAAGTGGGAATTGTGGGAACAATACATGCAGAGTATTGTTTTGGAGGAGGAATGAGGTTTAAAAGAAGGCAAGATTTTAATGAGCTATGTAAAGTTTAACTGACAATGACTGGACAGATTGTAAGTGACATATAACATTTGCAACTAAAAATATGTCGATATGGCTTGTTTTCATTTATATATGATTGCCTATGTCATAAGTGAGAATTTAATAAAGATGTTTCTTGTTTAAAAAAAACAGAAGCCATAAGACAGTAACTCACACAGATATTGTAAAATGAGAGAAGAACTAGCCTTGAATGGGTGCTGGTTATGCTGTTGGCACCAACTAGAAACCTTTTCTATTCAGTAATATATGATTTTCTAGTAGCAGGCTTTCTTGTCTCGGTTAATACCTCCTGCACATCCTCTATAAACTACTGCCTAAAATTAAGACCATAACATCCAGGCAAACAAATGAAGATGACTGATGTCGGGGTGTATCAACCCTGCCCCCATGTTATTGTGTGAGTAGATCCAGTCTGTTAGGAAGTTTGTGGTAAATGCTCCTGCCCATTTCCAAAAGAAGGGAGAACCACAATTGCCTGGGTCAGAAGGGAGTCACCATAATGATCTTTGGGCGGGGGGGGGGGGGTCCTTCTGAATTTTCAGAAGTACCATGGATTATTAGTGGAAAGGATGGAAAACATAGAGGAACAATCCTGTCCAAGGAAAAGAAAAGACGTGTCTTCCAGGCCTTCTTGTTTGAAGTCCTGGAACAGAAGCTTGACAGTTGATTGTTCAGAGAGGGGGCAAAGAGGTCAAATTGAGGAACTCACCACAGACTGATCAAATTTTGGAAGGCCTCCTGATCTAGTTTCCATTCATGAGGGTCTACCACTGTCCTGCTCAGCTTTTCTGCCACAAAATTTTGCTCTGACAGAATGTAGGATGCCTACAGAGTGAAACTCTGCTATGACGTTATATCCTAAACTAACATGACCAGTCTGCAAAGGGTGTACAACCTGGATCTCCCTTGTTTGTTACATGACTGTGGCATTGTCTGAAACCAGGGGGGGGCAAAGATGGTGCAAACAGTTGAGCGCACTTATCAAGGACAGATGCAAACACACAAATATCAAGGATACGCTTGCCCTGGTGTCCCAAATCCTCTGCACTTTTTTCCCTTCTGAAACTGCTCCCCAAGCAAAGTCCAAAGCGTCTGTGGCGACTAACTGCTTTGGAGAAGCGGACACCTGGATACAAGGATATCTGTTGCCTTCACCAAAAGACTTCTCTTCTTACAAACCCTATCTCTGGCATTTGAAAAGATAAAGGGTGTTGATGATGGGGCTAAAGAAGTTGCAGTTACCACTCTATCTTACTCATGTAGAGTTTTGCCCAGGGGTAATCATAGATGCCATGAAACCCAAAATCCTGTTGTATTCCTTGCAGTAATCTAACTCTGATTGGTAAACCTTAGAAACAGATCCAAATGATCTATTTTTTTTCCTGTAGAAGAAAAGCTCTTAGATCTGAGATATCTAGTCGACATCCGAGGAACATGTTCTCATAGAATACCAGCTTGTGAAAAAGATCACTCAAGAGAGGGATTCCTGACACTTTGAAAAATACTCTGCAAACATTAGCAGCTCATCCAAATGCGGATACCTTGTAGCTTACAATGAGCTACAGCTACAGCTACATACTTTGTGAACACTCTTGGTGTAGTGGATAGAGAATAGGGTAAGACAGAGAAATTATATTGTGATCCAGACACACAAAACTTTAAAATCTGAAGTCTGGGCCAGTAGTCTAGTGTTACCAGAAAATTTGAGAGAGGAAGAAGAGATAACACATAGGGAAGTGACATCATTTTGAATTTAAGCACCATCCCAATCAGTTTTAGGAAAGCAAGACCCAGAACTGGTCTCCAAGCATTTTCTTTTGTTTGCACTGTGAACATCCTTGAATAAAAACCCTTCTTCACCTGGGAAGAAGGAATTGGTTCTATCTCTCCTTGGGACAGCATACAATGAAAAACAGGTGGAAACAAGACAGTTTGATCTGCAGGATGAGAAATGACCCCCAGAAAATGAGGAATTTCCTCCCACTGCCATCTTTAATCTTGCTGAATGATTTTCAGAACACGTGTGTCTGAAATAATCTGTTGCCAAAGAGAAAAATGGAGATTCAGAGTTTCTGGAAGAAAAAAGTGTCCAGGGTGGGAGGGGGTCACAACTTCTCTTGAACAGTCATTCAGACTTGTTGGACTATCCTTGGTTTTGGGAAGTTAGAGACTTCTTTTTGGAACCACTTTGCCACTTCTTCTTAAATGTCAGTTTTCCTTAATTTTGTTGAGATTGTTTATTCTTTTTTTCCCCAAAATTGGATGAACAGATGAAAAAAATCCAAAGGGAGAATTTAAAATCTCATTTTTAATATCATCTTGGAGATTCCAAGAATGCAGCCATGGAAACCTCCTCAAATCAGTAACAGTGGCTATAACCCTGGAAGAAGCAACAACACAGTCATGCACACACATATTGCACACAATATGTAGTCCCCTATATAATAGAAAAAACTAAGTTATTTAAAGCAGATTTCTCCTCACAAGAAGAAACTACAAATAAACCTTCCCTCACACATTCACAGTTTGTCAGAACTTTAACATATGAGCCTGACAATTCAAAATTCTGAAAATCAAAGTTACATACGTATACAGTTTTTCCATATCTATTAATACTGTTCCTATCCTTATCAGAAAGAGAAGGGTTGGAATTAACCAAATTCATAGCAGCAGTGGGATCAACTAAAGCTACATTTGTTGGGCCAGGTTTGGGAATAGTGTGGAGAAATTTAAAAGACTGAGGAACTTTATACATCCCATTTGCCTTTTTAGGGGTAATTAACTAGCAGAAAAATTACAGGCAGTAACACACATCCTCTAAAGCAGACAGAACAGAAATAATGGGTGCATGTTCTGTAAAATCCCTCTGTAATAACTCATAGTATTTTGTGAGGGTCTGAGAAACTTCACTGTTCTCCCAATGAAAAAACTGACACATCCTAGCGATAGTCTCAGAGAAAGAGAAACCCTCCCTAGGGTGAATCAGAAACTCAGCTCTTCTCTGAGTCTGAATTCAAAACCTGAGGGAAAAAACCTGCATCTTCCTGTTCAGATTCAGAATCTTGAATCTCTACAGGAAAAGAGGAATACCCCTTTCTTTTACCAGAAACTACTTTACAAGTAGGATCAATAGCCCAAAATAAACCCTGAGCCAGACCCAGTAAACTACTCCTATCCAAATAAATTTGAGGAGGAACAGATAAATGCTTGGTTTTTTATTTCTTTTTATAGGAAAAATGGGGCATGCAGATGCTTCCCATGGATGAGCACAGCATTCTGACAGAAAAGGGAAACCTTTCCTGTTCCTTGTCCCAGAACTGACAGCACTGGCTCCCCTTACCCAGTGAGGGGACCCCAACAGCCACAGATGTCAAGACTAAACCCTGCTCCATTGTAGGCTGCAGGTGCTACATCACATGGAGCCGGGGTAAAAGATGCGTGGTCTGATGTACATCAAATGGCCAAAGCAAAGCCATCTACCTGCAGCTGAGGAAAACTGCTAGCCTACTGTGGTGGCAAAGGCTGCTTGCTTAATTGTTTTATTTTTGTGGCTAAAAGGAGGTCAGACAGTGGGATCCGTAGTCTGTTCCATGGTCAAGCCAAAAATGGTGCCTCTTTCCTGGGGAAGATGAGCAGCAACTGCTGTTAAACACTACTAGTCCACAAAAGTTACTTTTTTTGACAGAAAAAGCACAGTAAAAAACACCTTAAAACACTATGCAACCCCACAAAAGAAAAATAAATACAATTTCTCCACAGAAAAAACATTTTCAGTTACTTTACAATACTTTTAAACTGACAGGAAAAAACAAGTGCTCCACTTAAAAGTATGTTATAGTCTTGAGGCAGTCCGTTAAAACAAAACACTTCTAGCTTTAAAATAAATTTCCTGAAAATAGAAGTAATAAAACATCAACAAAATTAAGAACATGGAGTCTTTTTCCCCAAAGGGAAGTTATATGGCCAGCAAAGAAAAGCACAAGCCAACTTTCAATCTTCAAAACCTGCAAAGGAGCATACTCTCTGGTGGCAGTAAAACTTAAAAGAGCTTTGTACCCAAATTTACCTTTTAGTCAGCCCAGTTTGTGCAACTTGAGAGTTTGGGCACATGGAAGGTGTCCCAAGCTTTGGAAGCTGGCTGACTATTACATCCTTGGCGGGATATAACCAGTATAGCGAAGGCTACTTCAACAGTGATCAGTATGATGAACATTAACATACATAACTCCTAAAGCATTCACGAACACTTGCATTTTCAAGCTCTAAGCTTCTTATTGTAAAAAAATTGTTAGTTATGTACTCACCATGACTTTGCATCTGTGCTGTCCATTTTCATTCTTCCTCACCAATGGGTTTGGATCCGATCCACGGATCCAACTTGGCCACATATACTAATCTTTGGATCTCACTCTAGCTCCTCCCGCTACCCACAATGCTCTATTCCATCCCCAACACCTCAGATAGAGTTTGCATGATCTCCCATTTTACAGCAGAGATAGACACAGACAGAAGAAAGATGTGGCTCAAACTCAGAACTGAATAGTTCCAATACAGTCTAACAGGTACTTCAGGAGTGAAAGGGCAGGGGAAGGATGGGGAGGAAAGGTGAGGAAGAATGAAAATAGACAACACAGATGCCAAGTTATGATAAGTACATAACTAAGAAATCTTCCTCACCAATGGGACAGCATCCCACCTACGTAATCCTCAGTAGGCCCTCATGGAAGGACCTGTCAGAACACTGTCAAACTAAAAAAATTCTAGAAATGATGTCCAATTTGTAATGAGTAACAAAGGTATGAGTCTTTGACCAAGTAGTTGCAGCACAAATGTTAATAATGGAAGTCCTTGACCAAAAAGCAGATGAAGTAGTTATGGACTGACTGGAATGAGCTCAAGGAAGGCATGATAAATTTATTCCTTTTTTAGAATAAATTAATGAAACACAATCAGTAATCCATTTGGCTAGAGTAACTTTACATACTGTCTGACCCAAGCGATTTGTGGAAAAGGATACAAAAAACTGATCAGACTTCCTGAACTGTTTTGTTCTGTGAAGATAAAAATGTAGTCTGTGCACATCAAGGAGAAGAAGCATGTATTCTCCCTTATTTGTAAACTCTGGAAAGACGACTGGTAATTGTATGCACTGGTTGATGTTATTTTCAGATGCTACCTTAGGTAGAGAGGAAGGGTTGGTCTGTACAGACACCCTGTCTTTATAGAAAACAATATAAGGAGGCTTTACTGACAGGGCCTGGAGCTCATAAATTCTTTTAGCTGAAGAACTAGCTACTAAGAAGATCATTTTCCAAGAAACTTCGGATCACATTTGTCTGCTGGTTTAAAGGGCTTCTGGGTTAAACCTTGAAGGACCACCATAAGGTCCCAAGGAGAAGAAGGGTACTTTATCAGGGATCTGAGAAGAAAAATACCTTTCATGAAGGCCCTACATAATCTGGACGAAGCCAAAGAAAAGGATTTGTTTCAAGAATGGAAATTTGAAATCGCTGCCAACTGAAGTTTAATCATAGAGAAACTATCTCAGTCTTTAAAAAGAGTAATCAGAAAAAGAAGAATGGGCAAAGCTGGTGCTGAAAAAGGGTTGATATTCTGGTTAAAGTCCCAAATAGAAAATCTTTTCCATTTGCGTCTGTAGACTTTCTTGGTAGAAGCTTTCTTGGAGGCCAAGATAATAAAACGAACATGAGAAGACAGCCTGGACCATCTATTTTTGGAAGTGGAGAAACCAAGTGGTTAGCTTGAGGGGGTGGAGATTGGGGTGCTGAATTTTCGATGGGCGAGACAGGAGATCCTGAGTGGTTTTCAGTATCCATGGTGGACATCATAAGTGAGACTGCAGGAAGGGGAACCATACCAGCCAAGGCCAAAAGTGGGAAATGAGAATGACTGAACACTTCAGCCTGCTTGCTTTCTGTAAGAACTTTGGAATCAGAGGAAGAGGAGGTTAGGCATACAGGAGAACTGGGGGCCAACTGTGTTTCACAGCATTTCTTGGTGACTCCCCCGGTGGGGAAATTAGAGCAAAGTACTTGCTGCATTTATTGTGGAGGGGTGAGGCAAACAGGTTGCAGCAAGGCTGGCCCCAGTGTCTGAAGATGATATTCACTACCAATTGACTGACACCACTTGTGAGGCATCAGAATGGATCTGCTGAGCCTGTCTGCTAGCAGTTTTTTTTTCCTGGGATACGTGTTGCATTGAAAAAGTGGTCTGAAGTGATCACCCATTCCCAAACCCTCATGACCTCTCTGCACAGTGGATAACATTGGGTTCCTCCTTTCTTG
The DNA here is from genome assembly GCF_019279795.1 of Protopterus annectens. Taxonomy (NCBI): domain Eukaryota; kingdom Metazoa; phylum Chordata; order Ceratodontiformes; family Protopteridae; genus Protopterus; species Protopterus annectens. Next base: position 684,038,313 of record NC_056745.1, on the reverse strand, counting down.
TCGATGTAGCAGACTAATGACATGTTTTTTGTTTCAACTGCAATAGTCCCTAAAGGGAGAACGTCTTGAAATGCTTGCAATGCTAGAAGGACCATCTTATCTCTAGGACACAGATATGCAACTTGGTCTCTAGAGGGCATCACATGCCTTGGACTATCTTTCCCAAGAAATTCCCCAGTTCACTCTAGTTGAGAAGCATTCTGTGTCACTGTGGCAATTGGGGATGGAAGGATGAACGGTCTGCTCAGAAAAAAGATTGTCATTTTGAATTCACCGATGAATATGACATTTGCAGATTGGAGTGAGTCTTACAAAGGAAACAATAAGGGGTGATAATGGACCACTGCACCTTCAAGGTCCATTGAAGAATTTGCATAAATAATCATGCTAAAGGGACCAGAAGTATGGCAGCTGACCTTGACCCCAGAACTTGTAGTACTAACCTTACTGGAGGAGACTGATGGGAAGGTATAGACCAAACCTGATGTCTTAAGAATCTGATGCGATTGGAAAGGGAAGAAGCCACTTGAGTTGCAGTATTCAAGAGAGTCCCTATGAATTCCAGGGTCTGTGCCGGGACTAATTTTGACTTGGCATGGTTTACTGAGATGCCTAAAGTGCTGGAAACCTACAGCAAGTAGTCCCTGGCTTGTAAAAGTTTATGCTTGAATGGGGCAGTGAGGAGCCAACAGTCAAGATATGGAAAGACCTAGAATCCCTTGAGTCTCAAATGAGCTGCCATGACTGCCATGCATTTGTTAAACACCTTGGGGGGGCTGTAATGTGTCCAAAGGGCAATGTTCTGAATTGGTAATGAATGGTTCCCAGCCAAAAGCGTAAATGTTTCCTGGATCAGCTGTCTATTTTTATGTGATAGTATACATCCTGGAGATCTACAGACCACATCCAATCATCCTTCAGCAGAAGAGGCAGGATGGACTGAACCGTGACCATGTTGAATTTTGCCTTCTTTACATACTGGTTCAACTTGCTTAGATCCAAAATAGGTCTTAGGTCCCCTGTTCTCTTTGCCACTAAAAAGAAGCGTGAGTAAGTTCTGAATCCTATCTGGTTGGGTGGGACCTCTTGGATGACTCTTGAGAAGCAGCTTTTGTATTTCTTGTGCTGCATCCTTCCTCTGAAAGGGGGGAGCGTTGAGAAGTTTCTTCTTTTGAGGAGGAGGAGAAGGAGGGGAAAATGGTATGTAGTAACCTCCAGATATGATTCTTAGTACCCATGAATGTTTTGCAATATCTGTCCAGGCATCTAGGTACAAAGAGAAAATATCCCTGACTGCCTCCACAGTTGGACAGTCAGGCAACACTTCAAGAGTGCTGATAGGGCCCATCTGAAAAGGAATCTCTAAAGCCCTGGTTCTGCGGGCCCCCACTGCTTCTAGGGTGACATCTACCATTAAAATATCCTCTTTGTCTCTGCAGGAATTTTCTCAGCGCGAACCCTGGAAAGGTCCCTGAGATTTTTGGAACCACATCTTATTACCACCTCATTCATTTCTAGAGAAGGTCCACTGAGGGGTAGAAAACTTGATTCCTATGGTACACAGAGTCTTTCCCTTTTGTTCACTGTGGGTAAGCGTGTCCTTAGCTGATGGCCCGAACAAGAAAGTGTCATCAAAGGGGGCATTGATAAAGGACGCCTTGAACTACTCCGCAAAATCACACAGCTGCATCCAGACATGTTTCATTATGGCTATACCTGAACCAGCTGCTTGTGAGGTACCTTTTGCTACATCAGAGATCAGCCTCAATGATGCATTAGAAATGGACAGCAGACTGGCCAGTTGAGAGGACGTCTTTCTGAAATCCTCAACAGACATGGACTCCAACAGAGTACTTGATAACTCCTTAGTGAAATCTCTCTGTAGCCAAGTGAAATATGCCAAGCAGTTCAGAGACCTCAGCTCAAAAGTAGCTGAGGTGAATACTCACTTGACAAATCTGTCCATTGCTCTGGACTCTTTGTTCGGCGGATGAACAGAAAAGCTCTACTCAGCTAGCTCCTTCTTGGTGACTGCCTTCCCCACCATAGTATCTACTAGGACTCCCTTACTCCAGTAGGGTCTTATTAGCAGGAGGAGCCAGAAAATTGTCAGAGCACTTGGGAACGGGTTCAACTTCAACAGTGTCCGATTCCAAGTCTGGTGGGAAACCAAGTCAATCAGTTCCTCCACTGGGAGGGTGGGTCAGCAATAATGTAGATGGTCCAGAACCAAAAGACCCCCAACACACTGATTCCTCAGGAGAAGGAGATTAAGAAAACCAGCTACCCTTCTGTTTGAGGATCTTGAGTACATCTCCAAAGGAGATATCGTCAGGTGGCTATTTGGGGGGGGGGATTTCCTTTCCCTCATCAAAATCAGTGTTTTCTGTGACAGACTCCATGACAGAGTTTGTGTGCCTCCTCTTACACGCACTCTTCAGAGGAACCTTCTCCATGGGATGTTTGGGACAGGTATCAAAAGAAGAGGGAAATTCCTCTACAGGAACCATCGATGTTAAAGAATTGTATACCTCAATTCCTCATGATATTGGGGTTGAGTGGGTTTGTGACTATTTGTTGGAGAGAGGTGCGTCTCAGCTTAACATCAATCTGTATGAACAACTGTTTGAGTTAGTCCTAAAGAATAATTGTATATATTTTGAAAATTAATATTTCATCCAAGTTGTGGGGGTAGCAATGGGCTCCCTCTGCGGGGGACTTTATGCTAATATGGTTATGTTACAGTGGGAGTAGAAATTTCTTTTTAATTCCCCCTTTTATAACCACTTTAAAATTTATGTAAGGTTTCTGGATGATATTTTTATATTAGGAGACAAAAGCGCTTGTTCTTGGATTATTTTATTAATTTCCTTGCAAATAAAGATTGTTCCAATACATTTGGAAGTTCGGACAGTCTTTATGGATTGAAGCAACATCCTCCTGGTCGGCTGTATTTTGTTTTTACTAGTTTGTTTGTTTCTTTTGGTTTTCGGTGTATCATAGTACCTACTTTATGCCATTCTGCTTATTTGGGTCAGTGGGAACAGTTACCTCAATCTCTTTTCAAAAATACGTAATGTTACTTCACAGTTTCCATTAGTAAAGTCTAGGAAAGTTTATTTATTTATGCCTGATGTTGATCGTACTCTTATAATAAAGATGAGTTTAGCATAATCTGCATTACTTAGAGGGCATAACAATATGTGGTAAGCAGAAATATCCTAAGTTGGTCAGTATATTTAAGACAATGCGGACTCTACATAGATTTGTTTTTATTTTTGGAACTTTTTGCCCCTGCGGCTTGTCAGCCATCAGACACTCTCTTGATTAATCAACCCAGTCATTCCCTAGGAACAACTGAAAGGGGTCTTCATCCAAGCAGCGATCAGGAGTGGTATGAGGATTTTCCATTTTATAGATGTCCCTTACTTTCCATGCAGGTGGTGAGGTGCTGGGAGGGGCATGCAATGGGCAGTCTGTGGAGGATGTCCTCTCACTTCCACAACGGGTATTCCACAAAAGCAGCTCTGACACCCCCCCCCCCCCCCCCCAGAGGTCTCTATGGTCTCTAGTATGGAGACTGCACTGACCTGTGTGTGTCTGAAAGTGTATACAACCCCCCCCCCCCGACAGGCAAACAAATGTTACATTTAAGAGTCCAATCCATCTGCACCATGAAACCAGGCTTACCACCACTATCTAGATTTTATATTATTTGTTCAAATATTCTTATTAATGTACTCTGTTAATACTGGGACATATTTATTTATTTGATTATGGGTTACTTTATCCAAGTCAGTCAGTGTTTGTACTAGTAACATTTTTCCATAAATGTTACTCTGTCTTAAACATTTATATCCCAGTGGAAATCCTCATGCTACGGTTGACTCTCCACTAATCAGTATTTGGCAGCTTTTTTACATAGTTCCACTCTGAAGGATGAACATGCATCCATAATAATGACAACTACCAACTACATGTGTGTTCCCATAATCCACACCAATTATTTTCACCTTTACCATCAGAGAATACAACGCTGCAAATCATGAAGAAAAATGGCGATTTAGCACTCTGCCAGCAAATGAAATACAAGTATATACCTGTCTGAATTACAAGGATCTCAATGGTTGAGATCAGACAAAAGAATCCCCACCTGCAGGAGAATAGAGAGAGAGAGGTTATTCCTGGCCCATCATGGGAATCACCATTAAGACTGCATCAGTATCTATCATTGAGGATCTTCCATAATGGGTTATATGGCTGGGTTGACTCTCAAGCAGTAAAAAAAAAAACAAAACACTTGAATAGAAGGTTCCACAATGACAAAAGAATACACTTATCTGCAGTCCTACAATTAATAAAAGATGTATGCAGCCTCGGATAAATAAGGTTTCTTTGATGTACCATAGTAGTGTGACCTGTCTTGTCTAAGTAAATATTTGTCTCCTCTAAGGCAAAAATTCAGAAGGGCTACTTAAGATAAAACTATAAATCCATTCGTAAATATGGTTCATCTACTTTGGTTCTTTTGACAAAGTTACTCCTTGGATATATAACTAAGATCAAACAGTGAAATACAGTTCTTTACAAGCAAATAGAATTATCTTTTAGCTGTTGACAAATTATTTCTTACTTTTTTAATGGGTGGAACTTGTAAGGATGTGAAAAATTAAGTTAATGGGTAGTTTTTCAAGGCAGCAATGATCAAGAAGATCAAAAACCATCAACAGACCTCTCAGAGCTGCCTTACACAATAAAAATAATGTGCTTGGGAACTGGACTACCCACCCAATGTAATAGGTAACATGTTCCAAAAGAAAACATGAACCTCATGTAAGCACAAATATCACAGCAACATAAGCAGCTAAAAGTCTATAAGATACATGGCCAAAAAATATATCTGATCTTAGGAATCTCTCCTGCATTCATATCCAGCTAGCCAACCATTTTCAATACTCATTTTATCCAAGTTAAAGTCAACCCTAAGCCAGAGGCTATCCTGGCAAGCAGTGGGCAAGACAAGAACCAGGCCTGAACAACTTTTAAAAATGCTGAACCCCTGGCTAGGATTTTCAAAATCTAAGAAAAAATTCAAGCCGTGTAAAATCAATTAAGAAAAAACAATAATATAATTCAGAATATTAAAGGACATTAAAATGGATATTGGGCCAATATCGCAGGATATTAAATACAAGAGAAGCAAATTTAAGAGCATGAAAATAAAAATGTAGAACATAAGACAAAATAGCAGCACAAGAACTTGAAAATGAATCAAAGGGTACATACACTTTATTTGATGTCCTGATTAGATCTAAAACATTAGATCATCGGAGTTTCAGAATGTTTAAAATGTTCAGTACTCACATATGCCACCAAACATTTTTTCAATACTTCTTAATACAGATATCCAATAAAGCAACAAAAACAGACTATGCCCCTCATACTTTCAGATCCACACCCGATGACAATTTTTTTAAATCTAGGGGGATTCAGATAAATTATTCGTATTGCTAGTAGGGCTTCCCTGGTGGTCTCTAGTAGCGTTGCAGCAATAAAAACTGATTCAGAGATGTACAACTGCTGCAAAGTGAAAAGCTCATTAGCATACCTTTGAAATGAACAAAACACAGTTGAAAGTAACCACACTACTGTTACTCCCATCAATTCAAACACTACTGCACATTCACCTAAATAAATGTACAAGTCAATACACATGCTGACACACATATACACTTAAGTCTCTCTCTCTAACATGCACATCCAAAAACAGCTCCAAGGATGCTCCTAAAATACACACAGACTGAAATGGCTCTACATATGCCTCTAAACACACACACTGCTTTGCAGCACTAGCAGTCCTACTCCTGTTGTAGATATCAAAGGGTGTATTTACTGTGAAGATAGGTGAAGGCTGCCAGCATAGCCAGACAGAATTTTGTAGATAATTCTGTCATTTATAAATATTGATGTACGCCACAGGCTTGTTCTCTTAAATGTGAAGAGACTGCATTGGACATTTAACTGTAAAAATGTAACAACAGTGCACTCTGCTGTAAGAAAGCTAAGTCAAGCATTTTATGACTGTCTTGGATGTCAAAATTCGGAGCCGATATGTCTAGAGGGAGGCATCCTGCCTATTGTTTTTAAGACCAGAGTTAATGGCTAAAATGTGCATGTATAAATGTCCTTTATTGCCCTGGTTTCTGACGAGGTGTAAAGAATGTAAATGTAGTTTCTGTTAGCCTGGTAACACCAGAGAATTGTGAAGAATGATGTAATGTGAAGCAGCTCTGTGTTATCAATTTAAAGAGGGAGAATCAGACAGCTCAGACCATTTTGTCTTGAGAACATCCAACATCACCAGCACTGCCTGTTTCTATATACAAGTTATTTAGAACTGTTTTTCTCTTAGCTATGGCAAGGAAATAATAAGATTAGACTAGTTTGTTTTTCTGTGATGTCAGAAACTTCTATGGTATTATTTAAAACATTTCTCTGTGATCTCTGAACTCTTGACTAGCAATTTGTACTAAGAAGTATTGCCTTGTGTTTTTATTATTTATTAAATATTTTTAAACCTTTCAATTGTGGCTGTTTTATGTAGAGTTAATTTAAGCTCTAGAGTACTTTGCATTTATATAGTGATACTGCACTAAGTCACTCTAATAAGCCTTGACTGTTCAGTCATACTTACCATTTGGATAATAATATTGCACCGTAATAATTGGACACCCTTCATAAGGGCCTTTGAGTAGCTGATAAATATTAGATGGGTGGTGGCAGTAATTTCTACCATATAGTCTGGGTAAAAGCATCACAGCTGAAGAACCTGTGCCAGCCTTCCACAGGAGTGTCTGTGTGGTTGTATAAACTCTCATCTCAAAGTGTGTGTGTGTCAGCTACTTGGGCAGGGACACGAAGCACTGGTTGGATATTGAGGGTGCTGCAGGTTTTAGCTTGCCCACTAGGCTGAGATCTGAAGCCTATATCTGTGACAGTGGGGAGTCTTATTGGGGATCTGGAGAGAAAGGGAGAAACCAGCCCCAGACTGACTGTGATCTCTGGGTGCTCTTAAGGGAAACTGTACTTTACTGTGTGTGTATTTATTATCCTTTCCCTATATGGACGCCCCTCACTGGTGTTAGTGGTGAGGATTGAGGCTCCTTGATTGCTGGGCCTGGGCATGGGCAACACATTTACATCATCAAAAGGCAGTGTATATTTTTATTGCTGTTCTCCCTATACAGACAGCATGGCAGAGTTAGTAACTGAATCCCTCTACCATACTTTTCCAATCCTGATAAAATACCCCATGAAGCACACATGGCTTATCTGCATTACCACCTAATGCACTGAGCAATTCTACTACAAACCAGATTGTGTAGGACATTTTATATTTCTGAATCCCAGCCATTAAAATACATAAAAATGTTTTGAATAAACTATTAAAAAGATGACCTATGACAATACTAACCACTTGTTTCTTCAAGCTCTTCCTTTAAAATTTTCAAAGCAACACTAAACATCACCATTAGCCATTAAAATTTAGATAAAGAATTATATAACAGCAGAATAGATGATCACAGTCCATTCTCTACGTCTAGGGTTTAACACAGACTCAAGTTTTGTTTGACACTGAAAACTTAACCAGGCTTTAAGTCTACTTTTTCCCCAGTAATACTTAGCTCTCCTTACCTCACTTCAAGACAGTATGGTGCTTATGAACTAGACACCTCTCCCAACAATTAGTGCCATATAAAGTTTTCTCTAGACTTGTTTCAAATCAAAGATAGGGGAAAGGTTGGAGGGTTTGTTGATGAGAGTGGACTCATCTAAGTCAATTACAGTACACACACGTATATTTAGGAGGATTCAGTCCATCATCTTCAATCCCTAGGACCAAGTCCTCAGACTAAACTCTTAAGTGGTCTGAAGAATAGATCCACCTCAAAGTTATGATTCTGCTCTCAAAAGATTCCCTTTCCCTGGAGATAATATCCAGTTTATAATGCTTGCAGAGTTATAAAGAGAATCTCAAGTTGCAGCCATACCATTTTCATCTTGGGATGTGTTGCAAAGAACGCTTTAATTACTGCTCTAGCTGAATGAGCCACTGAAGACATCAGGAGTGGTCTGTTAAACTGGATATGGGGGAACTTAATATACTCTGTAAGCCATATGACTATTGTAACATTTGACACTTGTTGCCTTAATTTGTTAGGTGCAAAACACACAAACAGCTGGCTGTCTTTCTTGACAGGCTTTATTCTGTTCAGCTAAGGTAAGAATACAGCTGCTTGTGCACATCCAAGAAGTGCAAAAAGTATTCTCCTACACTGGCAAAATATAAAGAACATCAAAAGACAAATGGACTGACTTAAGTTAATAAGAGTAGTAACTTTAGGTATAATGATGGGATTCATCCTTAACAATGGACTGCTGACTTGTCAGCCTGAAACAGGAGTTGCCAGACCCCCTACAGAGGATATTCAATGTCAGCCTCGAAAAAGGCTTTGTGCCAGATGAATGAAGGACAGCAACAGTCATCCCCATGCACAAGAGTGGGGCATCAACAGACTCAGGAAATTATAGACCCATAAGCTTGGCCAGTCTCATCTGTAAGGCTATGGAAAGTATCATTATGGTATTAGTAAATAACATAAGCAGGTAAGCATTTGAAATGTTGGGACCCGCTACAGCAAATCCTGAAATGTGGAGACTGAATGGCTAAAAGATCTGATTTACATACACTAAGTCCAAGATGCCATTTCATAGATTCATAGGTAGGTACTAGGCTATCGGCCCAGGGGCCTATATAAGCATAGCCAAAAAGGTTCCCTGCCTTTTACCATCCAAGAAAATTATTTTCCTGTGCCCCTGTCAAGCAGTGCCACAGACGTGATCTCTGGGGTGAATTTTCTATTTCCCATCCAGTCGTCAATATTTTTCTTACAGAGGGCCAAAGAGGAACTTTGCTTGACATTAATGGTTTGTTCCAGAGTATGGGAAGTCTCTGGGACAGGAATCTATCCCTCCAGCATGTTCTGTTTATTGTGATGACAAGGCTTAGGTCTCTGGAGTGTGTGGTTCGGCAAGATTGGGATTTCTTTAAGTGCAGCATGTTCAACAGCTCCAGGTTTGACATAGCTTTGTATGTTAGGCAGAGATCGCCTCTGAATAGGCAATATGCGACGGAGTAGAGCTGGAGATTTTTGAAACGGTCTGTGTATGGCATCTGTTTGAGGCCGGTAATCCTCTTAGTGAGGTATTTCTGTGGCCTTTCCAATTGTTGTAGGTGTCTTGTGAGATGCATACCAAATGGGGCATTGTACTCTATAATGGGTCTGATGAGTAGAGAGGAACAATGACCTCTTTTTCTAGAGGAGAGCCCTTTTGTGATGAGATGTGCCATGTAGAAGGATTTCCTGACTACTGTGGCGATATGGTTATCAAAGGAGAGACTACTGTCCACCTGTGTCCCGAAGTCTCTTATCACACTTTCAGTGTTTAGTGAGCTACCTCTTATGTGGTAGTTCATGGGCACCAAATTTTTCCAAAAGGGGATGACAATGCACTTTTTGATATTGAGCTTGAGGCCGTGACTTTGACACCAAGCATCTGTCTCTGTGAGGCCCTTTTGTAGAATGTCTACATCATTAGGTGATTCTATTATGGCTCCTGGTTTGCAGTCATCTGCGAACTTTGTTAGCCAAAGACCTTCTGTGTTGGCATGCACATCAGAGAAGTAGATGCCGAACACGAGAGGACCCAGGACCGAACCCTGTGGTCCTCCACTCGTCACTGGTCTGAAGTTGGACTTGGAGTCAGCTACTTTTACTGTGTGGGATCTGACAGTAAGCCAATTGGCCACCCATCTTGTGACAGAGATTTTCACCCAGTTTAGTGAGTTTATCTATAATTCCAGAGAGAGGGATGGTATCGAAAGCCTTGGCGAGGTCAAGATTGGCATGTTTGCACTACCTTGCCATCGTCTGCAACTCTAGTGACTGCTTCAAAGGTGTCAATCAGGTTTAGTAGACATGATCTACCTTTTACAAACCCAAACTGAGTGGGGGTCCAGGATTTGGAGGTTACCTATGTCCTTGTTTATAAGCTCCAAGATGATACTTTCCATGGCCTTGCAGATCAGGCTTGTCAGGCTAATGGGGTGGTAGTTTCCGGGGTCCATGGTGGCACCCCCTTTGTGGAGTGGGATAACTGTCGCTGTGTGCCATTCAGTAGGCACACAGCTTGAGGTGAGGCTATGACTGAACATGGTACTTAGGTGGGGTGCCAGTTCATTCTGTAGTTCGTGCAGTATGCAGCCTCGGATGTTGTTTGGTCCCATGGAAGCTGTGTTCTTGGCTTTGGAGAGAGCAGTCTTTACTTGTTCATTCATGATTACAGGGGCTTTGCATTCTTCTGGTATTAATATGGGTCCTTTGGAGGGTGAGAGGGAGGTAAAGTTAGCACTGAACCTATCTGCCAGGATGTTGGCAATATCAGTTGGTTCTGTATGTTTAGTGCCATTTTGCTGTAGCTCAGAGCAGATCTGAGTGTTGCCATTGAGATTCTTGACATAGCTGTAGAATTATTTGCGGTTGTCTTTGGAATCACTAGCGATTTTATTTTCATAACTGGCTTCGGAGGATTTTACGAGGGATCTCAACTTCTTGCTGAGGCTGACCAGGGAGTTCCTCCAATCTTGGGATTTTACTCTTTTTTGCAACAGCTTCTTCCTTCTGTTGTAGAGTTTGTTTATGGCAGGGGACCACCAGATTGGCTTCCTTTTTTTGGAGGATAGCGTCTTGGTTCTGCTGGGGATGGCACAATCCATGCACTCGTGTATGTGCTTCTACAGTGCATCTGTGTAAGATTCAGCACTCGTACATCTATTTTCCATCTGCATGGGTGTCATGAAGTTTGCCGCTTCTGTTTTAAGAAGCATGAAATTGGCTTTAGAGTAGTCTTGATGGTGGTTTCCTTAATGGGTGTGAGGGTGGGATATGGATGTCTAGGGTGATTAGCTTGGGGTCGGATCTGACCAGTGAGGAGTTGACCTCTGCCGTGGAATACCAGTTACCCATACTGGTAATGACCAGGTCCAGGATATTGCTGCACCTGGTGGGGGTATGGACAAGCTGATCGAAGGCGCTGGAATTTATGAATTCCAGAAAATGCTGAGTGAATGAGTTGGTACATGAGTAGTTTTCCCAGTTGATGGTGGGGTAGTTGAAATTGCCCATCATTAAGGTATTGGGATGTACCTTAATATTTTCCAGTATCTTAAGAAATGAAGAGTGGGAATCCTGGGGCATGGTGGGGGATCTGTAACAAGCTATAACCTGGACTGCAGTCTTGCCCAGTGTTAGTTGCACTTGGATAATTTCGGATGCATTATGCTGAGCAACTAGCATGGAGGATTAGACATCCTTAATGAATATGGACACGCTTCCGCCTTTAGCGTTTCGGTCCAGGTTAGGTGGCCGAAAGGTGTGGTATGAATTATAGCCTGGTAATGCAGGGGTGCTCCTTGGAGCCTTGAACCAGGTCTCTTGTCACTGCAAAGATGTCGATGTTCTCCATTTTAAGGAGTGCCTAGAGTGAGTGCATTTTGAGGTTTAGACTTCTAGCAATGAGTAGCATTACCCTGAGAGTTTGCTTGCTTGTACCTGTTACGGTGGTGAATTTAGCATTTGAACCTTGCCTAAAAAAGGCACTATATGGGTGGGCAAGAGCCTTACCCAGTATCCAGATTCCCAGGGCTGACAGGTGCAGGCCCTCTCTGGCAAAGCATCATGGTCCGTCAACCATGTCATCCCAGGCAGATAAACAGTGGATCCCTTTAGAATGACACCAGAAAATTAGCCAATTGTTGAAGTCAATCATTTTGTCCTTGTACTGTGGTATCATTCTGGGCAATAGCAGGATGCTACTCAAGGCTAGGGCCATACCTGCCTGGGCTACAAGATCCGAGAGTTCCTCCATTTCTCTTTTCATGTAGTCCAGGGAGGTATGTCTCAGGTCATTCACACCAACATGGACAATGACAGAGTCATATTTGTACTTGTTGTGGAGTGACCTGAGTGCGTGCGTTATGTGGCGGATCCTGGCACCTGACAGACAGCTGACAGTAATTTTCTCTAGTTTTAGCACCAGTCCCAAGAAGAGAAGCAGGCCACGGCCTGTTTGGTGATCCAAAGTCTTGTCCCAGATGATGCAAGGGTCTGCAGGCTTGTAGCCTTTTTCTGGTAAATGCCTCAAATAGCAACCAGACCAATCAGGTAGGTTAAGTATAGTCACTCACTCACCAACCAGAAAAGAGTCAGGAATCAATGCACTATGCTCCTACTCTCACCAGGATCAGAATATAAGCACAGATTCTAAGCTGTCAACTATAAAGCAGTTAATAAGCTTTCTGGTGATCAGCATTCTCCGGGAAATAATGTAACTGCACTCCTGGTCTCACCAGGAGAAAACAGAAGCACTAATCCCAAGATGACTACTGAGAGGCAGAATGTGGTTTATTCTCCTTTTTCCAAGGTATGGCGATCTTGGAGTTAGTATACACACAGATAAATATATGCACACAACATATAAATATAGGGTCTATATTAGATTACAGAACGCATAAAAAAGCGAACGGTAATTAATTGACCCAATGTAAGCAAAAGCTTACAATGTCGAACTGTCAGAACAGCGATTTTTCTCCAAGGGAAAAAAATCGCTGTTCCAACAAAAAAAAAAAAAAAAACACTTTAAACATTACATTAAGTGGGGGGCTTCACCCCTCCCACACACCCTACTTAAATATACCAACTCCGAGACTGCACTACAGTGCCGAAAACAGCAAAGTAATGAAGCGGCCAAGCAAATTCTTTTCCAGGGAAGGAATTCGCTTAAAAGCCACTTCGATATTTTGCCTTTTCAGTCTTTTAAGTTTGACCAAGACGCATTCGAAAAAAACAAAAAAAATAAATACATATATATATATATCTACATCTATATATATATATATATATATATATATATATATATACATATATAAAGTTCAGGGGTTGGGGGTGGTTTTTCAGCAGTTAGCATTTCGAGTGTTGACATTTCAACAGGGAGCCACATAGGCAACCTACACACTTTTGACCCACACCAATTCGGATTTGTCAAGGGGCAATCCTGCCTACTTAACCATGTCAACTTCTATGAGGAGGTTGCCGAAGTAATGGATGACAGCAAATAAGTACATACTTCATATCTAGACCTCACAGAGGCATATGACACCACCCCACATTAAGGCATTGTAGATGAACTCTCCAAGTTAAATGTAAATACTTATGTAACTTGCTGGATAACAGACTGGCTCACAAAAAGAACCCAGGAAATTAGGGGTGGGCTACTGAGTCTTTGTCTATTTATGTAGAAAAAGTATTACATCCTGTACTTGATACGATTGATACCAAGTTCTTTTTAGAGGATTTATATATTAAGACCAGTGCTACAGCCTCTGACCAGAATTACTATTTTATTACAATGGATATTGCCTCACTTTTTACTGTGATCTCGAATGAATGGGGAATACACAATATTCATGATGTTCTTAATTATGGTTATTTTACTAACAATAAGATTGAATTACTTTGTACCTTTCTCGAGATCATATTAGAGAACAATGTTTTTGTTTTCGCTGATAATTTTTATTTACAGAAGGTTGGTGTGGCTATGGGCCCGGCTTGTGCTAATAAGAGTTTTGTTGACTATGCGTTTTTACATCATCAATAAAACTCCCTGTGTTTGTGTGTGTTACCTCCCACATTACAAAGACATGCGTCTAGAGCATTTCTCCCCAGGCCTCTGCTGAAAACTGGCTTTGTTCCCAGTCGGACTTTCCCAGTAAACAAATGTTAAATAAATAAAGGGTGGGACGGTTCGTATGAATTGTTGTCCAAGTTTGTGGAATATATGCATAGTGCAAAGTCTTTTTTTTTTTTAAATTAACATACAAGTTTTCTGCTGAACAGATAGAATTTTTAGATGTTGTTCTTAACAAATCTCATATTGGTAACATAAGGGCGGGTTCATAGGTAGGTAGTAGGCTATTAACCCTAGGGCATATATAAGCCTAGCTAAAAATGTACCCTGGCTTTCGCCACCCAAGAAAATTATTTTCCTGTGCCCCTGTCGAGCAGAGCAACAGAAGTGATCCCTGGGGTGAGTTCCCTATTTCCCATCCAATCATCAAGATTTTTCTTGAAGAGTGCTAATGAGGAGCTTTGTTTGATATAGATAGGTAGTCTGTTCCAGAGTAATGGGAAGCCTCTGGGACAGGAATCTATCCCTCCAGCATGGTCTGTTTATTGTGGTGACAAGGTTTAGATCCCTAGAGAGTGTAGCTTGGAGGGATTGGGATTTCTTTAAGTGGAGCATGTCCAACAGCTCTGGGTTTGATATAGCTTTGTGTGTTAGGCAGAGATCGCCTCTGAGTAGGCGATATGCAACGGAGTAAAGCTGGTGTTTTTTGAGACGGTCTGCATAAGGCATCTGTTTGAGGCCAGTAATCCTCTTTGTGAGGTATTTCTGTGGCCTTTCCAGTTGTTGTAGATGCCTTGTGAAGTACATACCAAAAGGGGCATTGTACTCTATAATGGGTCTAATGAGTGATGAGTAGAGGGGATCAATGACCTCTTTTTTTGGATGAGAAACCTTTTGTAATGAGGTGAGCCACGTAGAAGGATTTTCTGACCACTGTGGCGATGTGACTATCAAAGGAGAGACTACTGTCCACCTGTGTCCCACTCCCAAGGTCTCTTATCACACTTTCGGCATTAAGTAGACTACCACTTATGTGGTAGTTCATGGGTACAGAGTTTTTACCAAAGGGGATGACAATACACTTTTTGGCATTGAGCTTCAGGCCATGGCTTTGACACCAGGCATCTGTCTCAGTGAGGCCCTTTTGTAGCATGTCCACATCGTTAGGAGTTTCGATTATGGCTCCTAGTTTGCAGTCATATGCAAACTTTGTTAGCCAAAGACCTTCTGTGTTAGTCTGTACTTCAGAGAAGTAGATACCAAACAGGAGAGGACCCAGGACTGAACCCTGTGGTACTCCACTTGTCACTGGTCTGAAGTCGGATTTGGAGTCTGCTACTTTCACAGTGTGGGTTCTGTCTGTGAGCCAGTTGGCAACCCATCTTGTGACATAGAGATTTACACCTAGTTTAGTGAGCTTATCTATAATTCCAGAGTGGGGGATGGTGTCGAAAGCCTTGGTGAGATCTAGATAAGCTGTGTGAACCACCTTACCCTCATCTATGGCTTTGGTGACTGCTTCAAAGAAGTCAATCAAGTTTAGGAGACATGATCTGACTTTTACAAACCCAAACTGGGTAGGGTCCAGAGTTTGGGGATTACCAATGTCTTTGTTTATGAGTTCCATGATGATATGTTCCATGGCCTTGCAGACCAGGCTAGTCAGGCTAATGGGATGGTAGTTCCTGGGGTCCGTCATGGCTCCCCCTTTGTGGAGTGGGATAACCGTCACGGTGTGCCATTCAGTGGGCACAAAGCCTGAGGTGAGGCTATGATTGAACATTGTACTTAGGTAGGGTGCCAGTTCATTCTGTAGTTCGTGTCGAACGCAGCCTGGGATATTGTCAGATCCCATGGATGCTGTGTTCTTGGATTTGGAGAGAGTGTTTTTTTACCTGTGCAGCCGTGATTACAGGAACTTTGCATTCTTCTGGTATAGAAATGGGCCCTCTAGGGGGTGAGAGGGGGGTAAAGTTAGCACTGAACCTATCTGCCAGGATGTTAGCAATATCGGTTGGTTCTGTATATTTAGTGCCATTGTGCTGTAACTCAGTGCAGATCCGAGTGTTGCCATTGAGATTCTTGACATAGCTATAGAATGCTTTGTGGTTGTCTTTAGAGTCATTGGCAATTTTGTTTTCGTACACAGAAAACCCTGTAGGAGGAATACACGACTTTATAAAAAAGTATGCATCCTAGACATATTTTAAGAAAAGTACTAAAAGCACAATTCCTTAGGCTAATGAGACTTTATAACGATGAGGCCTCGTTAGAGAATGCTTTCTCTGTTCAAAGATTAGAACTTCTGAATAGAGGATATAAAATACAAGACATAAATCAGTGCATTAAGGAAATTTGGAAAGAGAGAAATGGAAGAAGTAGACCTTATTTTTCATAACCAATAGAAGGTACTAGATATGCACAATTACGATCTTCAAATGGACAGCGTAGATTACTTTTAACTTATTCAAGCAATGTGAACATCTTTTGTGATATTATTATAAAAAATTGGAATATTTTGCGTGCATTAGAAGATCTAGTAAATATTATTACTAAAGTACCATATTTCTCCTTTAAGAATAATCTCTCTTTGAAAAGACAACTATGCTACAAGATGCACATTTACAATTCATCTGTCACATATCAAAGTTGGGAGAACTTATTCCTGCAATAAATGTAATGCTCCTTGCTTTATTCATACAGGTACAACTTACACTCATCCGTCTTTATGTTTTTCTATACACTGTAACTTTTATGCAGATTGCACAATGAAGAATATTTCTTTTATTATACCTATTGTATTGTATGTGGTACATTTTACATAGCAAAACAAACTGCCCTTTTAAAGAGCATATACTAGAACATGTAAAATATATCAGGACAATGAAAGCTAGTAATGCTCTTGCTAGGCATGTGGAGACCACGGGGATACGGCACACTTTTAATTATTTTGCACTTGAAATTGTGAATGAAAGTATTAGAGGGGTGATCTCAAAAATAAGACTGAATTAAAGTAACAGAATATGATTTTGACGTTAGGTGCTGACAACCCCCCTGGACTTAATGATGTGGTTGCCTTAAAGCCAACTGTAAAAGCACGAGCCCTTCATCACTGAAGCATTTGATTAAGATCGGATATGATGGTTTGTGACATTTTTTATAATTTGCTTTCAATGCATATGTTTTCTCATTGATGCTTTCTTATTGAATACATTATTTCATGCCTTGCGTTTTGATAGTTTTTTAATTATGTGAGTTGGAATGATGTTTAATTATGTTTGAATCATTCTTGATTAATGGCAGAATTAATTGAAGTTATTGGATTAATGTACTAGCTCTTTGATTGGTTATTTGAGATTTAAACACTTAGATTGCACTGATCTTAGTCTAAAGAAGTAGTCTGAATCGTGAAAGCGCTTAATATCTTGTGTCTTGTGGATATTAAACTTCAGGTTTTTAAGTTGTGGTGACTGTTCACTTTTGTTATTTTTATAGATCCTGTCTACTTCTTTGAGGAGGTTACTGACGTAATGGATGACAGCAAATCAGTACACACTTCATATCTACATAAAGGCATATGACACCATAACACATTCAGGCATTGTAGACAAACTCTCTAAGTTAAATGTAAATACTTATGTAACTTGCTGGATAACAGACCGTCTCACACAAAGAACCGAAGAAATGATCTCTACCTCCTCCAAAAGACCTGTCACTAATGATGTACCCCAGGGTTCAGTCCTTTGGCCACTGTTCTTTGGAGGTCAAAGCAAATGTTAAGAGTCTATGGCTAACTAAGTCTGCAGATGACTATAAGCTTGGTGCCCTCAAACTCCCCAGAGGATTTGAAGATCCTCCAAGAGTGCCTTTCCCAAACAAAGAGCCGATATCAAAACCATGGACTAAAACTACATACCAAAAAATGTCCAACAGTATCAAGAAGGACCACTATTATAACCATCACACTAACACACCTATGAAAGTTGATCCCTGGGAACCTATGTCGACAAAGAATGGCCCTTTGATCATCACATATTCACTATTGTAAGGAATCTCTTTTTCATTGCACTGGTTATAAATAAAAATATGTTGTCCAGGTTCTGGGAATATAATCATTCCACTGTCCTCTACAGCATTTTTGTCACTAAAAAAAAAAAAAAATTAAAAGGCAAAAATCATAAAAACTATGCAGACCAGCTTAAAACTTTTTCCCTTTCCTCAGTATCATATAGGCTACTAAGAGGTGATATCCGTCTTATACATAGAGCTTCAGCAGATCCTACACTGTCAGACCTATTACACATTTGCAAGTCCAATGGTAGTATAAACACCCAATCAAGGGATATCAACCTATTTTGTAATGTATATAGGATATGTTGGAGGGCTAGATATGTATCACATAAAGCAAAGTACGCCTCTTATGTTATTCAAATGAAATCTGGATGACTGAATAAGAAACTGTAAATTCAATTCTGGCTTAGCTCCCATATCCCTTATGGAATGGGATAATAAGTAATATCACAACATAACCTGGGTTATTCATGCACTAAGTATAAGGGCTAAAAAATACCATGAGGATATAAGGTTAGGCTTTTAAGAATACTCAAAAATCAATAGCCTAGTACATTCTTAGGAACTTATGAATACTAAGGAGGATCAATGAAGAGTACCTGAATGCCAGAAACCTTCCCATTTGACATGACAGCCACCAAAACATCAGTCTTCAATGAAAGAAATTTGAATTATGCTAATAAGTTTGCTGAAAAAGAATGCAATGTCAATTCTTCTGATAAGAAATTCAAACTGCAAGATGATACAAGATTATTCAGTGGAGATCTGATAGGAAAAGCACCTTTAAGGAAATCCTTCTATAACCTAGTAGAAGCCAACAAATTATTATTTAAGCCCTGATGACAGTTATAGCAGCAAGGTGCACCTCGGTAGAAGAATGGCTTAAACCAGAATCAAAAGTCTGAGCTAAACAGTCTAATATCACCAGAAATAGAACTAAAAAAGGTTCCAAACCTAGACAGATGGCCCAAATAAAAAAAAAATCTTCTCAGTCAGATTGCTGTCGTACACTTTCTTGAACTAGGCATTCTGGCCATAAGTCCGCATTTGGATGATCTTGGGAAGGTAAGGCTCCATCCCTCACCATCACTGGAACTGGGGAATCCATGAAATTAACCTGAGGGAGTGTACATCTGGGTGACACTTGGTAGATGAGTTAGAATGAATAGTTCTGATGGGCCTCAAATGCAGAAGCTTTTCCAGAAAATGAGGCCTTAACGAAGAGGAAATAAACTTGTCATAGTCAAAAGTGTGTCATGAGAATTACCCTGGACTTGTTGGTCTTCACCTTCTGGATGAACTTGTCAATGAGGATAACCGGGAGGAAAGTAACAAAGGAGATAGTGGTTAATCTTGAATATGAGCATATCTAGACCGCTACCCAAGTGGGGTGATGAGGTAAAGAAGCCACTGCATTTGGCATTGGTCAGAGATGCAAAAGAGCAACAGAGAGGATTCCACTAGTGATGAAATATCAGTTATACTACTGATAAGGTTACAGATGATCAACTGGGTTCCACCTCTCTATATATACCAGACCACAGCTGCTATTGTCCATGTGAGTGAAAAAGGCACCATGTGGGACAGAGTTATGAAGGACCCTCAACATGAGACGTACCATCATCATCTCTGACATGATGTATAAGCTGGCCTCTGTTTGGGATCACACACTTTGGAACATCCTGTCCTGACAATGACTTCCCACCACCCCAAGGCTGGCGCTTCCATAGTGACAGTCATTAGAGGGGTACTATCTAGAGCACAAATCAGGGTGTACATCCACCACAAAAGGCTGCATGTCCAAGCCTTTGCATCTGAAATCTGACACTACTGTGTTCCAGCATCCACTTGACAGTCTTCATGAGAAACCTTTTACAACATGCTAGGAATATGGTAGCTGCCATCAGACCCACAGCCTTGAAACAACTGTTGAACAATCAAATGTATGGCCTTTTGTATGGAAATAATCCTTTCTAGGAAAAGAAAGGCCTTGTGTGAAAGTGTGTACAGCAGGCAATCTATGAAAAGCCCTCTCAGCAAGGGCCCTTCTAGTAACACTGCAGTGTTCACTGTTTCACCTAGGGACTGAAACATCTGAAGTAAAACATCCTAAGACCACTCAGTTGCCCAGACAATGAACACCTTCATTCCTTGCAGCCTCTGGTGCAATAGTAGCCATACACTTATAGTAAACACCCTGAGGGATGTGAAGAGTCCAGATGGAAGTCTAAACTGACCTGTGGCTGGCCCCTACCCAAAAGGAGAAAATAATCCTCGGCTATTTTGACATGCAAGTAAATATCTTGGAGGTCTAGAGAGCACATCAATGCTTTCTCACAAGTCAAGGGAGGACTTACTGCATATATTGCTTCCAAAATGTCTCTTTTGGGATGAATTTGTTTAGACTGCTAATGTACAAAATGGCCTGATATCTTTTGCTCTCTTTGGAACCAAAAAAGAATCTACTGAAAAAAGGATGCTGCTTTTTTTCTCTCTAGTTTACAAACCCCAAAGGCTTCTTCAGAACCGAGGCTAAAACCGCTGTGCATCTATATATATTATTAAATCCAACCATGTCCATGTATAATTAACTCTTCACTGTTTAGGAAAGGCAAGAAATATTACCTATAATCTCTAGAGTCTGCATTTCCTTGCAGTATAAAAATGCGATTTGAAGTCATATTCTAATAAGTAGGAAACAAAATAATATAAAGCATATCACTTTTATTAACTCAATTAATTTCTATAAACAAATATGAAGTAGTATTAGTATTTCCTATACCGAACTATGGATTTATACGGACTTGCTGACATTTTGAATTGACATGGTTTGGCCATTTCACTACTTACAGAGTAATGAAATGTTTTAATTGTTTGGTTTTATTAAAAGATTGTTGTACATGGATTTTGGTTTTAGCCTCACTTCTGAAGAAATCTTTGTAAAACAAAACCAGTAAACTGAGGTCTATAAAGTTAAAAAAAAAAAAAAGTATCTTCTTTTCGTATTTTTATTTATTTTATTGTTACAGCAGCTAGAAGAAGAGTTGGGTTTTTTTTTCTGATCTGGTGGGACCTATTGGACGGCTCTTTTCACAAGTACATTTCTTCCTCTTTTTGGGCCATACTCTGACAAAGTGAAATGTTGTCAAGTAAGGGAAGGGGAGCATGACCTAGGAATAGATAACAGCCCTAATCAATCTCAGCTGTGTTGACGGCTAGGCATACTGAAAGATGGATGGACAAGCAATTTCACATGTGGCTGTAACAGGTGAGGTGGGCAAGCATTCATGGTTACTGCTGGAAATTTCCTTACTTCCATTAAGAAACATAACCTATTAGTTTGTTGGTTATTCCTACCTCTGGCTGGGCATCTGGTCTGAAAGGAGCCACAGCTGCGTGGATTCAACCAGAATCTTGGTTGTGTTGAAGCTGGGCAGACTGTTTGAACCCACCCGTCTAGGGCTATGATGTGTCCTAACAAAGAAATATTGTGGAGGCAGGAAATGTACCCTCCAGCTGAAATTTTCTCGCTTTGTTGAAGCCTCTCTCTCGAACCTGTGGGCTGAAAAAGTCAGTCGTATTCAAAGGGCACATTCAGAAAAGAAGTTTTGAAATTTTCAGAAAAATGAGTCAATCACAGGTAGGTGTTGCAGTGGTCTGTATGTCAGCACCTGTTTACTCTGACCACTCCATCCAGTGCACTGTGTGCAAAAAGGATACACAGATTTGGAAATTGATACCATCACTGTCTGAGAAGCAAGCCTTTCCTTAAGATCTTTTACTTCTTGTAACACGTGTACATAAATAAGTAAACAAACAGTGACTGGTTCAGCATCATGTGAAACTCTTCTGCAAGATCCTGCTGAAACTTAAGCATGTGATACAGGTAATCAGTCCCCCTAGCTGAGAAAGTGAAAGACATAAGAGACTAGTGAGTCAGCTCCCTCTACACATTTGAAACAGAATCCACAACTGGCGACTTTGCTAATGTGTTGCAAAGCAAAGGCAGGTGAAGGATCCTATTAAATCTTCTTGTGCTACAGAATGCCATGTTGGAATTCAACACCTTCTTGATGACCAAAACAAAAAAAATTGCTGCTTGGCAGCACCACCCAGGAAGTCAAACAGGGAGTAGAGAAAGGCTGTTGGAGAATCATTTCCTAAAAAGAATAGGTGTCAGAAAGCAATCCCCCTTATTATGCATCAGTTCAGGGATCTCCTTAAACTTGGGATCATCTGGGGGGAAGGAGTTACAGAATCTGCTTTATCTCCCATCATCATTAACCAGCACTGTAGGTTCTAAAGGAGAGCTGAAATATTTCCATTTACATCATTGCTACTTGAATTCCTTGGACTGGAGGCTTTCAAGGATGAAGAAACAAGGGGTGGGGGGACTCATATCTGCAGTGCTAAGTTCACCAGTGGTCTTCAATTCCACTGAATCTAGAAATATTAGAAGTAACAAGCTCAACATATGCTTAGTCTTGGGTCAGAGCTGTAGCTGCATCAAACATTGAGGTTATCACTTGAACTGGATGGTGCTACACTGATGTCAGAGATGGGAAATGTGACAATGTGCATTGAGATCACTGGTATCAAGGTAAAGTAACTGACACTGAAGGGGTTCCAATGTTCAAAGGCGGGTGAGCCCCAGCATCAAGAGGACTGTAAAGACTAAACTTCGCACTGTATAGCGCTCAAAAGCCAAATGCCAGTGAACCAACCTTAGGTCATTGTCACCAAACCCATTGTTAAGCCCTGGTACTGAAGACAGGATTGGTACCACAGGCACAATGGCCACCACTTTTGATACTGATAGCTTGGCCAGAGCAAAAGGATAAAAAGGTCTGAGGAATGAATGTCGATCACCCTCAACAATGAAGTCTTCATTAAGTCTAATGCTAGCTGGGTATTCCCTAATCCCTCAGAAATCCATGCCCATAAGAGGACCTGTGATGACAGGGCTGATGTAAAAGTGGAATGAGACAATTCCTGTCCATCACTGAAGACAGTGGGAAAAGTATGAGACCCATCTTCACCTGGGCTTGTAGTAATGCTTCTATAACCTTGGAGTAATCCATATCACCAGAAACACTCCTGTGTAAAGAAATGGATCTAGTGGACATCATAGATTTGACAGCAAAGAAGTCTAGAGTAAAGTTTAGCCAGCTCAGTTTCGGAGGCAGAAAACCCACTTGTCTCTCTCGAATGTTTCCTTTCAAATTTTCAATAAGTAAAGTTGAACAGCCATAAGTAGTGGCAGTTAATTTTCTACATTCACCCCCCTCATTACTTTAACCACCTCAGGGAAGGAGTAGAAAGAGTGAAAGGACTCATCCTTCCTTTTATGCAGTTAATTTCTAGCCCATGAAAACTTGTCCTTAGGCATAGAAGAAGATGAAAACTCTGTTGGAAGAAAACCTTTCAGCAATAATTTGTTCTTCGCTTCCAAACGGTGCACTTTTTGCAAGTATCACAAAAACACATTCAGATGTTTTGCAGCTAAGCACACTACACACAGAGTATAGTGATTTTGTGAGGGGAATCTCATGCTTGCATCTAATGCATTTCTTAAAAACCTGCATGCTACACTTTCAAAACAAAAACTCCACTTAAACACAGGTTAAAATAAAACGTGAACGGCCTAAAAACAAGAGTAAATTCCAATATTAGGCCTTCAAAAAGACCAACAAAGCAGAAGATTTGAGACGCCAGTAGTACAACAGCAGCGGGGAACAGAATGATGCATGAGAAGAGTGGCCTAAGGAAGGAAACAACTAACTTGCTTAAACTGTCAAAAAACTGCTGATGAGAGACAAAAAAATAAAAGTTCTTACGTGCATGAAGTTTATTTGTCAGAAGTATTCTATACATGAACAGACTCAGTCCACAATACCACAATCTAATTTTGAAAAGCCTACAGCCAGATTTAAGTGGTAGTTCTTCAGTGGCAAAAGAAATATGAAGCGAAGTAAGGAGCACTGACGAATATGGCAGAAGGGGTGTTCGAGTATCAGATGTATTGAGTCCCAGCAAGACTTGAGCCAGCAGCTAGGTCCTAGAGGTTGAAAATGATGGACTGGATCACCTCAGATCCACTATATCAAGGTACATAACAGATCCTGTCTTAGCATTATCTGATCTATGAGACTGCCTTCCTTCACGGGCCTTGTGACTGTGTTCATCATTTCCAATCAGAATCTGGCATTTTTTTTTCTTGAAAGTGTTCACACTAAGGCTGCACTGGCATATGCAGTAACATATGCCTCTACATAAGTGTACCCAGTCCAAGTCCACCAGTTTATCTCCAACCATTGGTGAGCAGACTTCCTGCAAATCAAGAAATAACAATGAAAAATTGACACCCAACACTGCTAATAAATAATATAGAAATATATACTTTTCTAAAAGTAAAAGCTGGCTTGTGGGGTTGCCAAAACACTTGAAATGACAGGAAGAGTACTTGGGAATCCATGAAGAAGGGTCCCCCTCAAAAATCAACACATACAGTGAGGACGTGTCTTTTTCTATATAACAATGAGGAGGCCTTCTGTTAAGCCTCATAACTGGGTTTGATTGCAATTAGTAAACCATCAGTATGGAAGGAGATGCAAAGCAACCCAAGAACCAAAATTCTGAAGGCTGAATTAAGTTCAGTGTAATGCCTGTATCCTCAGACATGCAAATGGTACCATAAAGATTGTGGCAGCCACTATGCTTAGAAGCCAAAATATGATTCAAGTAGAAAAAACTGTCTCTCATCCTCAACAAGGCTGAAAAAAACATGCCTTCTTAGTCTCACTCCAATGCAGCCATTATCAGCACTGAAGAATATTGAGTTCCATGAAGATGTGGGAAATCTAAGACAGGATCAGAGAGAACTCAGCCTACTTTGAGAAACTACAATGTCTACAATAAGGAATTATATCAGATTATTGTATAATACAAATGTCAGCTATAGTAGCACACAATGTAACTTCTGGTATACTGTATGTCTTGTATATATATTTTTTGTATAATTGCTTGTATAAGTTTTGTATAATTTCTTGTATAAGTTTTTGCATAATCTCTGTATGTGGAGCTTTTCTCCCTGGGCCTCCGCTGAAAATGGGTCTTATCTCAGTCGGACTTTCCCATAAACAAATGCAAAATAAATAAATAAATTTATGGTTACCACAGGGACTCCAATTGCAGAAGCAACCAGTTAATGAATACTTCCAGGAAGTTGACACAAATTAGACTACCAACAGTCAGGTATCCGGGTATCCAGGAAAGGAAAGGAAAAAAATGAGATAATTTACCAGCAAGGCCTTGGCCACCACAGCCAACACCATGGTAAAAGCTCTGGGAGCTGCACAAAAGCCCAAACAGCAACAAGTACTCGAAGTGATGTTCACTGTGTGGACCCAAACAGCAATGTGCCAATAGGTATACATAATTTCCTGCTACATCACTGAGGTACCCTGAGGCAGCAAATGTATAGATGCTGAAGACATACCTTGTGAAACCACTGTTTTGACTCACGTTGCTGAGGTCCAGAATGGGACAGAAACCATATGTCCCATTCAGAGCAAGGAATAGGAAGGAGTAACCCCCAGTCATGTTCTGAATGAATTACAGCCTCTATGTCCACCCTTTGACACATAATGGATCTGTCACAGGAACCCTGCTGAGAAGGTTTGGTCACTAAACAGGGTTTCTACTGATAGAGGATGTATGTGCCCTATGTTGACACTAACGTGCATGGCTAAAAACTGATAGCCCTTGATAATGTTCCTCCACGTCATGGTAAATTTGTAAAAAAAAACTGCCCTCATAATAAATCTCATGCTGCTATTGAGACAGAATAGTCATCCTCTTATGCAAATTAGCTGGTTTAAGACAAGAAAAGAATGGGTGGTACTTAAAGGCTTTCTTCAGAGGACACAGATGTTTATTTTCTCTTAGAGTTGGTTAGTCTAGAAGAGGAAGAAGGTTCAAGGGAGGGTCATAAGGATCTTTTTTTAGCGGTGAGGACTGTTGCTTCCTTAGCATGTTATTCACAAGGTATTGAAAGGGCTGGCCAAGTCAAGCAGCATATCTCTGCACAAATCCCTGTGTTGCTTCTGAGGTAATAATGCTTGGTGAAGGTGTGCATTTGACCAGGATGACATGAAGACATTTGCAATGGAAACATTCTTCAAGTATGAGAAGCAGCTGCCGTCTATCTGCAGTGGCTGTGCCTTAGATTAGCTGTCTCATGGCAAAAAATAATGAAGTTGGCCTATTAACAAAGTATAAAAATGAATACTCATAATGTTAAAATATCAATGAAAAGACAATTTAAGATCTACACTGAAATATTCCACAGCATTAAGCTTGTTATATCAGCTATTAGTATTTTATATATTTACATCAGGTGTGCACAACTGCAGAAAACTCAGGTACAAAAAGCAATTTCTAGGGAAGAAATCTCTTAGTGCTTGAAAAGGTTAGTTGCCCCTTCCAGTTGCTCCACACATCTCAATTTAAAGTTTCATTTGTGAACATATAAGGTTATTCTACACAAACCTGAGAGATTATTAAAAGTGAAGGTCTTGTTCATTGCATGGTGGCAGAAAAAAATGGAAACTTTAGCTGTGGTAATGATTAGACAGAAAGAAATGCACAAAGGCAAGAATCAAGAGAAGTGGCAATCTCTGCAGTAGTATTCCACAGATGAGTCCAATGAATGTTAAAGATGTTAGCGACATGAAAGTGGTGAACTTTGGCTTGGGGCTCAAATTAAAACACTTACTGGGTGCTCAAAATCTTGATCTACATGCTCACCGAGGTCATACCTGTTAAGCAACAGGTAGCAATACTGTGAGATGGAACTGAAGAACTAAGTGGACAAGTAAATAATGTGCTTCAAACATTGACTACAACAGGGGATAAGGCTCACAAAAAAAAAAATCACAGGCTGAGTGGAAAGTTGCACAGATAGGAAGGTACAGATTTGCTAATGTTTGTGAAAACTAAGATAAGCAGTAGACAGCCTTCATAAAATTGCGAATGGGAGTCGAAAAACTGTGTCAATTACTATTTTTTGTGCCTGAAAAGACATATGGCAAGCCTAAAGTTATTTTTTGTTTGTTTTTTGCCTCAACATATGAACAAGAGAAGTTGCTGTGGGAATTGTGGAAGAAGAGAAAATTTATTCTAAAGGGTTGGATAGTAGATATGGATCATGATTCTTTAGATATAAACGTTCTCAACAAAGATGAAAGTTGAAATGCAGGCCAACTTTTCCTTCAATGCTGAAGTTGCTTCCTACCGAAAGAATGTTGACTTATATCAAAGTTAAGGAAATAATGGCTATGTTACAAGAGTTGCCAATATATTAATTTTGTATAGTACGGGAGATGGATTGTATAAGGATTTTGAATTGAGACATCTGTAAGGGATTGGTGGAAGTAGAAAAGGAATCAGAGAAGCAACAGGATGCAAACAGAAAATAAAGACTTCTGTGCAAAAAAAAATAAAATAAAAAAACAGAGGTACAAGAAGATTCATATCCCTGTTTGGCTATGAAGTATTATGAAATGTTTGTTAAACTTTCATTGTTAACAGGATGTTCTACAGGATCAATTTAATCACTGAACCAACCTACCTGTGTTAATATGAAACTTTAAGATATAGGTAGTGAAGCAGAATGTGGACTGTCAATTAGAACTGCTGAACTTGTAGTATGTAATATGTAAACTATTTTAATAACTGACAGAGGTATCTTATGATACTCAAAAGCTACTGAGACAGCCTGCAAGTTAAATTAGATTAGATAAGTCCAGCCCTGTGGTACAAAGGGATAAACCCCTAACTATGCACTACACCACTAATTTTGACTTCTGTCTTAAATATTAGAAGGGTGGACAAGGAGGGTGGGAGCAGCCGACACCAGCTCAACCATCCTGGGGAAGAAGGCGACAACTGGACCACACTGATTAAATGGGTGAAGACCAGGACATGGCAATAGGAGGCATGAAAGATATGTGATGTAAAGTCAGGGGGAGGGTCCAGGAAAAGGTGAAGGTCCATCCTGAGGGAAATTCCCTAGTGTAGTGACACTTGCAGAGTTCTCTAGCTGTCACAGTGACTGAAGCAGATGAGAAGCAGTGGGATCTTCACATGAATGATGGTCTACCCTCCTCTTGCTTCTGCTGGAGAAAGAATTGACTGATAAGCTTTCGCACTGCTGAAGGAACGGATGTATCTTAAGGCTCTCACTGTACTCAGTGAATGTGTAGAATGGTATTTACCTAGTGAGTGTAAGAAATGGGCTTCTAAGATGTTTTGCAGTGGTCTCATATGTGACCTCTGGAAATAACCAAGGTTCTGAGTTTTTGGTGATCCACTTTGTGAAAATAAGGCAGTATTTCTCTTGAAGCAGTTAGGAAATACTAAGCACTTGCTCCAATGTGTCATTACAGTTCCACCCAGAAGTCAAACAAAACATATGGTGTTTACTCCTAAAGCCTAAAAGCAGAAACAAACTAGCATGCTCACGCATGCATGCATACGAGAGCACAGACATGCAAGCGAGCATGCATGCATGCACACACACGCACACACGCACACACACACACACACACACACACACACACACACACACACACACACACACACACACACACACACACACACACACACACACACACACACACACACACACACACACACACACACACACACACACACACACACACACACTCCAGCAAAAATAGATGATAGATTTTTTTCCAAAAGGTCACTTACCTGACATCTGGAATCAGGCCACACTGATGGACTGATGATGCAACAGCAATGCATTCAATCCTGAGTGAACTGCAGCAAGAATGAAAATGGCAATGGGTGACAACCCTCCTATACCACAAACATCCTGAAGTCCAAGTAAAGGGGTAAGAAGCTCTGGTATTCAGACCAGAAGCTGGGTCTTCCCTGTTAGGAAGTACTAACAGTCATTACTGCAACAGTCATGACCATCTTTTGTATCCAGTATGAGGAGAACCATTCTCATCAACAAAAGGACAACGTTCAATCTGACAGTTCAGCATATAGTCATGACATGATGAGTTGCTAATGATTCTCACTCTTGAGTCCTTTAGCCTCCATTTGCCTGCTGTGCAACTCTTAGCATGTCTTCTCCAGAGAGTATTTCTGGTTCACCCCTGAAAAGAGGGTTATACATACTAGATTTACCTGGTTAATAAATGAATAAAACTAAAAAAGCTTATTCTATTGGGTGGTCACCTTCGTGGAAGAGTAGCCCTAATAATTGCCATAATAGCTCTGAACCACTTTTTCTCACCCTCTCTACTTTCTAAATGGGCTCTGAACTAACCAAATGACTCATACTCCTCTTGACATAACACCCATCCAAGATTTCAAAAGTAAAGCACTGTAATAAATATTGTAAATTATCTGTTGTTAAAGATTTTTAGCCCTCTTGCTTCTCAAACAAAATATTTGCTGATATTATAATTCCCTTATACTGTGAACTTTTATCTAGCAAAATTATAATGTCCTAAATGTGTTGTTTTTGTTTCTCAGAATATATATATTTATATATATATATATATACACACACACACACACATATATATATATATATATATATATATACACACACACACACACACACATATTATATAAATATATATATATATATATATATAGATATATATATATATATATATATATATATACTGTACTCGTGTATTATGCAGAGCTTTTCTACCCGGGCCTCCAGTGAAAAGGGGTAGAGTGTCGACTCAGCTGGACCATCCTAATAAACCAAAGCAATAAATAAATAAATAAATATACTGTGGGTAGAAAAGAAAGGCCAAGATGCAGAGCTTACATCCAGCTTGTAGTGCCTTATGAAAGTACTCAGTGAGGCCCTCATAACATTCCACAAACATCACCTAAGGATGAATTCCTGGAAGTTGCCAAAATGGTAGCCGCCACACTAGCTGACTGAGCTCTAGGCAAAGCAGACAAAGAACATGATGCAATCTGTGAAACAATACATCAAAGTAATTTCAGATACTTTAGTATCAATATTTTATTAGAAAAGGACATAAACTTGTGAGTAACACAAGGGTTTGTGGGGGGCTCTTTATATTTAACTTGGTGATGGCTACTTTACCAACAGATACTAAGCGCCAGATAAACAAATTTGCAGACAACTGCAAGGATGGGTTCACAGTAACAGATGCAAACAGCTACATGAACAACATATCTAGATAGTCTAACAAAAATGGATTAAATTTTAATAGCATTATTAATTGAAATGTGTAGTGTTATTGGCTTGACAGACAACATCTCGTATGAACTAATGGTACTGTAATTGAACTGCATGTGCCTGTAACTGCTACGATTACAGTGATTATATTACCATGGATTGCTTTAAGAAAATTCATTGTGTTACCATATAGAGATAACTGACAGCTAAGCTGCTTACAGTATGTCCGCTCCCAGCCTGATATAACTACTTGTTCACCTAAAAGGCTGATGTAAATGATAAATGAAGTAGTTAGCTGTTATCCTGTTACTTAGTTTAATAGCACAGTTGTCAGGCAAGGAAACGGCTTTGTGTACAGAATTAAACACATAGCACCTGCACTACAGTGTGTTTGCAATTGAAGTATATAAAGGTACTGTCTCTATAAAATGTGAATCAGCCCTTGAATTGCATATTTCCCCTGTATGTAGACCCACACACTTAGAAAGAAGCAAATACTGTGCTTTGTAGCAGCACAGAGTTTATGATTACAGTATAACTCATAGTGTATGTGAATGTGAAATGCCTGCATGCTTGGTGACTATTTATACATGCTAAGGTCTTACTCATAATAATTTCTGTTTCTAGGCAGACCCCCACAAACTACCCCAGTAAAAAGAATCTCCTGCCCAAAAGGAAGTAATCCTGGGAAACTATCCCCTCTGAAGTCCAACCTGGAATTTGATAAGGTTAATACCTTATAATGTACTAAAAAATTATAACAAATCCTATGTACTGTTTACTGCTGACCTGGGTCTAAAAGCACCTTTAGGCTGTCCTCACAGTAATTTGGCTCCCTCTATAGTGACTACATTGCTAGCTTACCCCTAGGATCCTATTAAATTTAGCCTGAAAATTGGTGTAAAACTATAAAAACTAAACAAATTAAAATACAGCCAAAACATTACTTACATACAATCATACAAACCAAAAGCCCAAGGAAACTCTCAGAGTTAGTGTTAGCCCTGCTCCGCTCACCTCCCTGCCCCCTCTAGTGCTAAATTTAAACCAGACTTTGCCACTCCCCTCCTGCTAAGTAACAATCAGCACCTCACACATCATTGAAAAACCCTCCCCCCTTAACCCATTTCCTTCTCTTCCATTCTTCCACACCCTGTCAGCACAGCCAGCCATCAAAACTTGCCTGCCTCAGTAACAAAATGCAAACAAGCAAAAAAATACTAATTACCCTAATACGCTGACAAGTCACTCAATAACCCGTTAGGAAACTGGTTAGTTGGTTCCACTTTTTAATGAAATAAAAATAAAAATAAAATTCAATAATACAACGACAATTCTCCGTACTAAGCGCTTTCACCCACCATCATATAGGGCATCTTCAGAGTACAAGTTCTTTACAATAGAGCCATCCTTAATATAGTTAGAATTAAATGAATAAATTAATTAATCAGTTAATGATGTAATTATTTAAATTGTATAATAACATAATTACTACTAAAGAAACACTGGAGAAACAGTATAAAAACACTAAAATGTTTCTGAGTCCCAAAACATATGTCCAATACTGTAAACATTAAATAAAACATAAATTTGGTTTTCTAATAATTATTTGATGAACACTAAATAAATAAATAAAAAATTGATCAAGTTAACAGTGTTTAACAATGTTTAACAGGTGAAAAATGTTTAACAGATGAAAAAGTTTAACAGATAAAAGCGTAAAACAGCAGTCACAAAAGGCGAAATTATAACATAATATTAATCTCACAAAGTATAGATCTCACAGAGTCTAAATATATTATACACGTACTTAAAATATAAAATTCGTATACATATACTTAAAATATAAATTAAGAATTAAGTAGTGTGTGGTACTTCCACAATCCATCTACATCAGTACTTTCTTGAATGAATTTATACTTTTATTTAATTTGTTTATTAAATAAATAACTAAATATATATATATATATATATATATATATATATATATATATATATATATATCAATCCATTCTACAATAATATACTTTTCCAGTGATAATCAATTGATATAAAGTTAAAAATAGTCATGGATCAAAGTTTATAATATTAATATTAAAAATATTTAAATCATACTTAAATAAAATATGATTTTAATTTAAGTACACTAGAAATAGAAACAGAATCATTGATGCCTGGCAGCATACAGGCATTAAGCCTAAGTTGCCAAAGGCATTCCTTGGCTTCCAAAATGACTTTTTCGTCACCCCCCTTCTGTACATTATGTGGCGTTCTGTCAATAATAAAGAATAGAAATCTCTTAAAATTTGAACATTTGACACTATGATTATATAAGGCACTGGTATTTTTGTGTGTTTTAATATCTCTGACGTGTTCTCCTATACGTACTCTGAGCTTTCTAATTGTTTTACCAACATAGAATGCTTGGCATGTGGAGCAAGTAGCTACATATACCACCATAGTTGAATTACAATTACCGTGGCCTGGATATTTGATTGTTTTTCCAAAATTCGTTATAGCAACGTAAGGGCCATCATTAATGTATTTGCAAAACTGACATGCTCCACATTTACTCATTCTTGACCTTTTGAAATTGTCAATGTTGGTACTAGTTTCAAAAATATCTTTAAAATTTCTACCTCTACTATAGGTGATCTTAGGATATGTGCCCACCACTTCCTGATACTTCTCCATTGTTACTAATAACACTATTCCAAATTTCATGAATAATGCTCGCAATTTCAGGAGATGTTTTGTTATATGGTAATATGCAAGTGTCCTGTCTAGACTTAGCTTTTTTGTCTTTGATTATGTTACTGACACCAAATATAATAATAGGTCTGTATAATGAATGTCTTTTAACATTAATCTCTTTCTTAACATTAAAAACTAAGTCAATTGGATAACTCCTGTCCAAAAACATCTTAGATAGTTTTTCCATCTCCAAATTAAATGCTTCATCATTGCTAATAATTCTAGACAGCCTCACCATCTGACCCTTAACTAAATTTTTCTTTTGGTAATATGGATGACAGCTGTCAAAGTGTAAAAAGGAATTTGAGAAAGTCTTTTTCCTAAATATATTAGATTGTATATTGTTATTCTGGAATGAGAAAACTATGTCCAAAAATGCACAATCATTGTTATAAATATGATTGGTAAATTTAAGAAAACTGGATGTCTTATATTCTACAAATTCAACAAATTCTTCCTTACTATCCTTCCAAACAATCAGTATATCATCCAAATACCTTAAATAGACAACAATTTTATTCCAAAAATCAGATGTAAAAACATACTCTGTCTCCCAGTGTGTTAGAACCAGGTTTGCATATATTGGGGCACATCTTGCCCCCCATGGCCACACCAGTTTTTTTGTCTGTAATATTCTTCATTCAAGTATAGAAAATTGTTTTCAAGGACTATTTCTATCAGTTCTGTCAAGAATCTACATTTTGTTCCTTCCATCCCACTAAATTTTAATAAGGTGGCCTCAAACATTTCCAAACCTTCTGTGTGTGGAATTACTGTGAATAAATTCACTACATCTATTGTCGCCATAAGAAAATTAGGCCCTATTTTTTCCTTGTTTTATCTTATCAATTCTAGACAGTGCCATGAATCCTTTAACACATGTGGTAGTTTATTCAATGTCTCTTTACAGTGAAAATCTATATATGCCCCAATGGCCTCTGTCTTGGATCCTCTAGCTGAAACAATAGGACGGAATGGGGGGGGTTCTGTGAATTCTTGTGTATTTTAGGAATTCCGAAAATAGATGGAATAACTGGAAACTCAACTGATAAATAAGAAAACTCATCCTTGTTAATAATGCCATCCATTAAATATTCGTATAACAACCAATCAATTTTTGTGTATGCTCTATACATTTCACTTTTACTTACTTTTTCGTAGGTGTTACTGTCATCCAACATATTGGTCATCTTATTATAGCAATCTGTATTTGTCATTATAACTACACCCCCTCCTTTGTCAGGTTTCATGATTCTATAATTGCCTGACGTAGTTAATTCTCTCAGACAAAATACTTCCGCTGAAGTCAAGTTTTGCATATTGTATGTTTTTTTAGTTAATAGTCTCCTAATCTGACTTTCACATAATGCTTCAAAAATATGGATCATGAAATTGTGTGGGGGTATAAATGTGCTGCTGCGTTTTATAGTGAAGTTGCCAGAATCAGAAATGTGATTCATACTGTTTGAAAAAAAGATTTTTAAATTCAAAATTCTAGTGTATAATTTTAAATTAATTAGTAGTTTACCTATATCTAGTTTAAATGAAGGCACAAAGGTAAAACCTATTCTAAATAAAACTAAAAAATCCTTGTCAAACTTTTTGTCAGTAAAGTTAAATATACTAAACCCCCCCTCAGTAACAATGGAACAATAATTATCATTGTCCGTACTGCCAGAAATTTCTGCTGTACCATAGTCTAATGCTCAGTGTCCATAAATTATTGTGTTAGTACAGTTAATATCTGGCAACTGAAGGGCATAGTCTGATGTAATAAAAACATTTTCATCAGTTTGATCTGATAAAAAGCATGGACTTATCTCCGCCAAGAATTGGCTCTCTGTACTGTTCTGTTGTAATTTCTGTTCTGCTGATAATTGTGACTGCCATAATGCTCTCGTATCCGTTCTGATCTCCTGAGAGGTGGTTCTTCTAAAAAAAAACCCTGACCTTCCTCTTCAAACATATTTGCAACTCTATTTGTTGTCTCATTAAAAGGGGCTCTATTCACTTCTCTACCATAACCAGCCTCAGTAGTAGTAGTGTAGTGTTTCATGTTCCTATATTCTTTAAAATGAGTATAAACCTTCTTATTCTTATAATCAGAAGTGTCCCTACTAAGTTTGTGATTCTTAATGTCTAACCCTTTATTGACAAATTTGTCCATATCTTTAAAAATGTTTTCTAAACGAAACTTATTGTGTTCATATAACAAATCTTGTTTTATACTTTTATCTAACAAACACAGTTGTTCATTTAAGGATGTCAATTTGTAATTATTGTTACGTTTAACAAGCTTTAAAAGTTCCAGTCCAGTTTTATCAAATAGTTCAGTTAGCTCATCAAATAAAACAGTACCTTCTTTAAAACCATAAGGTAATTTAAAAATACGTAATCCTTTAGGTACTTGTCGAAGTTCCAAGGATCTTTCTAGAAATGCATTGTCCATTTGGATTGACTTATAGGTCCATAGCATATGTTCAAACTCCTTAAATTGTGTGTTAAGAGTTCCCATGTCCCTGCTCTTCAACTGCTGTTGGTCACGTAGTGTAGGAGCTGCTAAAAATTGTTTAAGTTCTGTGTAATGGGTTTCGTTTCCTGCATCTAGCATACCTCCATTCTGTCCGCCCCTAGTGTTCTGCATGGAGCTAGAGCATGGATCCACTCGAATGTCACTTCCTGTGTTGACTCCTCCTCTGGTAGGACTCCTAGAATGACTGCTAGCTGACAGTCTGTGAAAACTGGTGTTAGGAGTAGAATGCAGTGTGTATAACTGCTCCTGTGAATCGAAAATGATGATCTCTTTAGTGACCGGGCTCTTCTGCATTCTGTCATGTAGAGCCTTGATGAGTTTTTGTGTAGATTCAAGGTGTTCCAAAATAACATGATCCATTACGCACCCAATAACAGTAATAGTATCCAAAAATGTCTCGTGTACTATAACTTCCAACCGGATGGTTCTCCGCTACAAATACATATCACGAAACAAGGTATTAGTATAAACTATTAAAAAATAGTAAATAATAAATAAAACTAAAAAGGTACTGCCAACAACCAGAATGAAAACGGAATCTTGAGAGACCGAAAACGCAAAATCAAATATATATTAGAACAACTGGTAAGCTGACAAGTCACTCAATAACCCATTAGGAAACTGGTTAGTTGGTTCCACTTTTTAATGAAATAAAAATAAAAATAAAATTCAATAATACAACGACAATTCTCCGTATTAAGCACTTTCACCCACCATCATATAGGGCATCTTCAGAGTACAAGTTCTTTACAATAGAGCCATCCTTAATATAGTTAGAATTAAATGAATAAATTAATTAATTAGTTAATGATGTAATTATTT
The DNA here is from genome assembly GCF_019279795.1 of Protopterus annectens. Classification (NCBI taxonomy): domain Eukaryota; kingdom Metazoa; phylum Chordata; order Ceratodontiformes; family Protopteridae; genus Protopterus; species Protopterus annectens. The sequence goes on along the minus strand of NC_056745.1, from coordinate 684,002,065 downwards.
AAATTGTATAATAACATAATTACTACTAAAGAAACACTGGAGAAACAGTATAAAAACACTAAAATGTTTCTGAGTCCCAAAACATATGTCCAATACTGTAAACATTAAATAAAACATAAATTTGGTTTTCTAATAATTATTTGATGAACACTAAATAAATAAATAAAAAAATGATCAAGTTAACAGTGTTTAACAATGTTTAACAGGTAAAAAATGTTTAACAGATGAAAGAGTTTAACAGATAAAAGCGTAAAACAGCAGTCACAAAAGGCGAAATTATAACATAATATTAATCTCACAAAGTATACATCTCACAGAGTCTAAATATATTATACACGTACTTAAAATATAAAATTCGTATACATATACTTAAAATATAAATTATAAATTATTAATTATAAATTAAGAATTAAGTAGTGTGTGGTACTTCCACAATCCATCTACAGCAGTACTTTCTTGAATGAATTTATACTTATATTTAATTTGTTTATTAAATAAATAAATAAATAAACATATAAATATATATATATATATAAATCCATTCTACAATAATATACTTTTCCAGTGATAATCAATTGATAAAAAGTTAAAGTTAAAAATTAAAGTATACGAATTTTATATTTTAAGTACGTGTATAATATATTAAGACTCTGTGAGATCTATACTTTGTGAGATTAATATTATGTTATAATTTCGCCTTTTGTGACTGCTGTTTTATGCTTTTATCTGTTAAACTTTTTCATCTGTTAAATATTTTTCACCTGTTAAAAATTGTTAAACACTGTTAACTTGATCAATTTTTTTATTTATTTATTTAGTGTTCATCAAATAATTATTAGAAAACCAAATTTATGTTTTATTTAATGTTTACAGTATTGGATATATGTTTTGGGACTCAGCAACATTTTAGTGTTTTTATACTGTTTCTCCAGTGTTTCTTTTATATTGTTTCTCCAGTGTTTCTTTAGTAGTAATTATGTTATTATACAATTTAAATAATTACATCATTAACTAATTAATTAATTTATTCATTTAATTCTAACTATATTAAGGATGGCTCTATTGTAAAGAACTTGTACTCTGAAGATGCCCTATACAATGGTGGGTGAAAGCGCTTAGTACAGAGAATTGTCGTTGTATTATTGAATTTTATTTTTGTTTTTATTTCATTAAAAAGTGGAACCAACTAACCAGTTTCCTAATGGGTTATTGAGTGACTTGTCAGCTTACCAGTTGTTCTAACTTTTAGTTATGTACTCACCATAACTTCAGATGTTTGGGATCCATCTCGCCTACATTCTGTACTGATGGGTTCGGAGCCGATCCCTCGGCTCCGACTCAGCACGCTTATGCTACAGAGCGAGGCCTCTTATTGGCTGAGCTATCTTTATCCCAGGATGCACCACCACTAATCCCCCAGATCTTGTTTGTCCGCATTCATGTACACATGCACAACTTGATTATATAACATTGTTAGATGTTTCAAGTTGAAACAACAGGATTCGGACCTTCTGATATCCTCTGATCTCCAAGGAAGGGGGAAGGAGGGTGGGTTATTAGGAATGTAGGCGAGATGGATCCCAAACATCTGAAGTTATGGTGAGTACATAACTAAAAGATGTTATGTGATTCTATCTCGCCTACATTCTGTACTGATGGGACAGCGTCCCTAGCACCTAAATCCCGGGTGGCTCATTGGAAAACACTCCTGAGCACTGTGGAACCAAATGAAGCTCGTCCTCTAGATGCCACATCTAATTTGTAGTGGGAAATGAAGGTGTGCGGGGAAGACCATGTAGCCGCAGCACAAATGTCACTAATAGCAAGCTTAGAATGAAATGCTATCGAAGTAGCCATAGCCCTTGTAGAATGAGCTTTGACAGAGGTGGTAAGCTCTTTGTTAGAATAAAAATAAGCTTGAGTAATACAGTCCCTGATCCATTTAGCAACAGTGACCTTTGTGACAGCTTTGCCCAATTTGTTATCTGCAAAGGATGCAAACAACTGATCTGTTTTCCTTGTTTGTTTGGTCCTGTCTAAATAAAAACGTAACTGTCTGTGGACATCTAGTGTGTGGAATATGAACTCCGCTTTGTTAGAGTATTTTGGGAAAAAAACTGGAAGCTCTAGCGATTGTTGTAAGCAGAAACTAGAACAAACTTTAGGGACAAAGGAAGGATTTGGCCTGAGGGATACTCTGTCTTTGTGAAAAACCAAGTACGGGGGTTTTACAGACAAAGCTTGAAGCTCTGAAACTCTTCTGGCAGAAGTAATCGCCACCAGAAAGGCTGTCTTCCATGATAGGAACTTTAGATCACATGTAGCTGCCGGTTCAAAGGGGTAAGAAGTCAAGGCGCGTAACACTATATCAAGATCCCATGGAGGTGCAGGATGAGAAATCAGAGGTCTTAATAGAGCAGCACCTTTCAAGAAGGTCTTACACAATCTGTTGCTCATTAAAGGTGGGTCTATGGATTCATGAAAATTAGAGATTGCTGCCAACTGTACCTTGATGGTAGAAACTGAAGAGCCTTGATTGAAAAGAGAAGTCAAAAATTTTAGTACCTCTGTCACGGGAATAGAAATGGGGTCCAGGCCCCGGAGTTGAGCCCAAATAGCAAATCTTTTCTATTTGCTAGAATACAGTTTCTTTGTAGCAGACTTATGGGCCAAAGATAATATGTGCACAACATCTGGATCCAATGTATGACTCCTGACTATCGTCGGAAGAGGAGGAGCCAAGCCGTCAATTTTAAGGTGTGTAGGGACTGGTGGAATAGTCCCGACTGGTGAACAAGTAGGTCTGGGATCTGATCCAGGAACCATGGACCTTCCAGAGCATGTCTCCGAAGATAGGGGAACCACACTTGACGAGGCCAGTAAGGAGCAATTAAGATCATTTTGCTCCCCAAGAGAGATGCCTTTTGAATCACCCTGGAAAGGAGAGGAACTGGAGGGAAGGCATAAAGCAAGCCGGTGGGCCAAGGATGGACTAATGCATCCATGGGGCTCTTCCCCGGAGCCGGGGTTAGGGAGAAGAATTCTTTGCACTTTGCATTCAGAGGAGTCGCGAAGAGATCGCAACACAGAACTCCCCATTTGCTGAAAATCTGACTTGCCACTGTGACATTCAGTGACCATTCGTGAGGAGAGAGGATGGTTCTGCTCAATCTGTCGGCTATCACATTGGACTTGCCCGGTATGTGAGTAGCCACTAGGAAGCGTTTGGTCGAGATTGCCCATTCCCAAACTCTCATGGCTTCTCTGCACAGAGGATAGGAGCTGGTCCCTCCCTGTTTGTTTAGGTACCAGACAACTGACATGTTGTCTGAGTGAACAGCAATTACGCCCTGAGGGAGATAATCGTGAAGGGCTTGAAGGGACAGAAGCACTGCCCTCATTTCTAAGACGTTGATATGAAGTAAAGTCTCTTCCGAGTGCCATTTGCCTTGGACTGACCTGCCCAGGGAATGCCCCCCCCCCGTCTGGGAGGCGTCCATGGTCAAAATGGCCGCCGGAGGAGGTAGAACAAAGGGTCGTCCCTGATCCAAGTTGGAGGGTACTAGCCACCAGCGAAGGTCCCGTTTGCAAGATTCCGTGATCCAAATGAGGTGACTGAGAGGGAGTTCCTGAAAGGACCACTGAAGAATTCTCATGTGCAACCTTGCCAGGGGAACTAGAAGAACCGTGGCGGACATGGATCCTAATAGCTGCAGGACCATTCTGGCTGGGGCTTTGGATCTGGGAAGTAAGGCTCGAACTTGAGCCTGTATGGTTTGTATCCTGTCTGTAGGTAGATAGACCCGCATTCGGTTTGAGTCTATCTCTACCCCTATGAATCTTATGCGTTGAGATGGCAGCAACACAGACTTTGGCCAATTGAAGGTGATTCCAAGGGAATTGCCCAGTGATATAGTGGCTTGTAGGCTCCGCAATAGTAGATGCTTGGAGGTGGCAGTTAGGAGCCAGTCGTCTAGATACGGAAACACCTGGAATCCTAGACTTCTCAGGTGAGCAGTCACGACCGCCAAACATTTGGTGAACACCCTGGGGGCTGTGGTGAGACCAAAGGGCAGCGCACAGAACTGAAAATGACTGCCTCCTAGGCTGAAGCGCAGATGTCTCCTGGACGCTTGATGTACCATGATATGGTAATAAGCGTCCTTGAGATCTATGGAGCACATCCAAACACCCTTCTCCAGCAATGGGAGAATGGTTTGTAGGGTGACCATTTGGAACTTGGACTTTCTGACTGAACGGTTTAGGATGCTGAGGTCCAAGATGGGCCTCAAGTCCCCGGTCTTTTTTGGCACCAAAAAGAATCTTGAGTAAGTCCCTAATCCGATCTGGTCTGCGGGGACCGGTTGGATGACTCCTTTTTGCAGCAGCTTTGAAACCTCTGAGGCTGTGATATCCCGTTGACTGGGTGGCGGGTCCGGGATTTTTTTGGGCTGAGGGGGGGGGGGTGAGAGAATGGGATGGAGTAACCTCCGGCTATAATCCGAAGCACCCATCGGTCCTGAGTGATACCTTCCCAGGCCTTTAGGTGCTTCGAGAAACGACCCCCGACTGGCTCCGGAGCTGCACAGCCGGGCAATCCCTCAGGGACTATGGAAGGCTGAAGAGCCACAAAAGGACTCGCGGTCTCCAGTGTTGCTAGGGCCTCTGCCGCCTCTGGGATGGCGTCTTCCGGAAGAATTTCCCCCTCCTCTGCCTCTGGAAGGGGAATCCTCCTGCTGAGAGGGGTAAGGCTTCTGAGATCTATGGAACCACATTTTCCCTCCTCTTTTAGCCTTGGGATAAGGCCGAAAGGGAGTGGAAATTCGTGCCCCTACGGCAGTCAGAGTCTTACCCTCCTGTTCACAGCGGGTTAGTGTGTCCTTTACCTTGGGTCCAAACAGGGAGGACCCATCAAAGGGGGCGTCGGCAAAGGAAGACTTAAAGGCCTCCGCGAAATGACACAGGCGGAGCCAGGCTTGTCTCCGTAGAGCAATGCCTGTACCCGCCGCTCTACTTGCCCCTTCGGCCGCATAAGAAATGAGCCTCATGGACGAGTTCGAAACGGACGACATTGTAGCCAGCTGAGAGCCAACCGTCTGGGCCAGCTCCTCAGGCAGGTTACCCAAGAGGGTATCGGATAGCTCCTTAATCAGATCCCTCTGAAATCTGGTAAAGTACTGGTAGGCAAAACTTAAACTCACCACGACTGTTATCAGTAAAAGAAGAAAGACTTTATTTTAACAAAGGTAAGTGCTTTCGCATATCTCCTGATACGCTTCTTCAGACCATGTATACAGTGAATGAACTTTCAGAGAATATATAATGAAGATACATTCAAATTATTCAATTAATTTAACAATAAAACAATCAACCCTTAAAAGGGAAACGCTTCAAGCAACATGACTATGCATGCTAAAAGCTTCATCTGAGCAAAACAGTAGGTAATGCAGAACTTTTTCTATTTATAAAAAATTTTATAATTTAAAATTTAAATAAAAGTATTAATAAAAAGTATGTAAGAAATCTCACTGCTTCAAATTAAGGCATATGAAAACTCATATATAAAATATGCCTGTGAAATCTTAATGCACGTTAATATACAAACTAAACAGTGCAAAATTCTACAGAATTCATAGGTTAAAGTCCCTGGATAAAAAACTTAAATATTTATGCATAATATTCAAACTATTCTATGAACAATCTTCTTATTTACTTTTAGACTATATTGCTGTTTATAGAAACAAAGTAATGTATATGTATCGAATTTATAAAACATTTTCTAATTATAGGGCCTTGTCTGCAAGAAAAATGTAATACTGTAAATCCATGCTAAAATCAGTTTAAAATCAGGTTCCATGTTATAAATATGTATAAATATATATAACAATTAAGATGAATGATTAAATAAATAGAAATATATGTATAGATAAATAAGTAAATATGGATAAATAAATATACAACTATTCATCTGCGTGTATTCAAAAAAGATCTTAATGAGACATAGGCATTATGTCCAGGGGGATAGTGACCTTTTAACCTAAGGATCCATTTCAGTTCCTTCAACTCTAATAAATTCATATAATCACCACCTCTAGTGTTCGGTTCTACTATTTGTAATACTCTAAACACAAAGGTATGACCAGGGAAAAGTTGGATATGCTTTGCTAGAACATTAAGCTCATTTTTATTTTTGATGTCATATTGATGGTTATAAATGCGATTTTTCAACTTCCTCTTTGTCAGGCCTACGTAGAACACTGAACATTGTTCACAGGTGGCCAGATATATTATGCCTGTGGTATCACAGGTAGCCTGGAAACTAGGTACAAATGTATAGGAAAGATAAGGCCTGAGAGTCAACGGTGCCGAAGCTGTTGGAGGAGGAACCACAGTAGGGAAGTGGACCATCGGCTCCGAAGCCGAATGGGCTGGAGCCGAAACTAGCTTTTGGAACACCGGAGACTGGAAGAGTCGAAGGAGCACCCTGTCGATGTCCGAATCAGACATCTTGGATGATCTAGAGGATACCGATCGGGCCCTTCTCCATCGGCTCCGAAGGGCTCGGGGACCGGCTCCGAATGGACTCAACAACTATCGGCTCCGAGGAAGATCTCAAGGAAATTTCCCTCGGTGCCGATAAGGACTTCGGCTCCGAGGGGGAAGAGTCTGAGCCGGTAACCCTTATCGGCTCCAATATCAGTGGAGCCGATGAGGGTGACCCGCCTCTCGATGCCCCAGACCTCGGCTCCGAAACCAGAGGGGTCGAGGCTGGAGGCATCGAGGCAGACCGTTCCGCCCTCGGCTCCGAAGTCCGTGGAGCCGATGGAGAAGTCTGCTTAGATTTTTTAGCGGTCGGTTCCGACTGACTGGTCGGAGCCGACGCTTTCTTCTTTTTAGAAGGAGACGGAGAGGAAGATAAAGCCTCCTCGAAGGAAGGCTTGATTAATCCCTTGAGGATTAATTTGTTCTTCCTCTCCTGGAGGACTCTAGAAGAGAACACGTGGCACACACTACACGACTCTTGTAGGTGCTTGGCACCTAAGCAATAGACGCACGAGGAGTGGTCGTCCGTTATGGACATTTTAAAACCACACCTCGTGCATTTCTTAAACCCGGAGGGTTTGTGTTCTTTAGACATAACTGCTTTAGATCACAGAACCTATCTAAGAGAAACACACCAAACTAGCCAAAAGTTTTAAATTTAACCAAAAATTTTTTTTTTTTTTTTTTTTAACGCTATACAGTTAACACACAGAGAAAGAGAGTCAAGACCCTCTAACTTAAACGGGTACTTGACCCAGGAAAGAGACACTAGAAGTAAAGCAACAGGGAAGGCCCCTCTAACTAAAACGGGAAACCTTCCCTGACTAAAAAAAATCACGAATTTCTCAACAGAAAATACCAATCACACTGATATAACAACAATAGCTGTTAAAACAGCTTTTGGGTTCAAGGTAAGCAAATTTCTGACAGGAAAAAAGCCTAAATAAGTAGTACTTAGCCCAGCCAAGATGAGACCACGTCTAAGCTTGTTAGCGGCAAACGAGATCTGGGGGATTAGTGGTGGTGCGTCCTGGGATAAAGATAGCTCAGCCAATAAGAGGCCTCGCTCTATAGCATAAGCGTGCCGAGTCGGAGCCGAGGGATCGGCTCCGAACCCATCAGTACAGAATGTAGGCGAGATAGGATCACATAACATCATATATTTGATTTTGCGTTTTCGGTCTCTCAAGATTCCGTTTTCATTCTGGTTGTTGGCAGTAACTTTTTAGTTTTATTTATTATTTACTATTTTTTAATAGTTAATACTAATACCTTGTTTCGTGATACGTATTTGTAGCTGAGAGCCATTCGGTTGAAAGTTATAGTACACGTGACATTTTTGGATACTATTACTGTTACTGGGTGCGTAATGGATCGTGTTATTTTGGAACACCTTGAATCTACACAAAAACTCATCAAGGCTCTACATGACAGAATGCAGAAGAGCCCGGTCACTAAAGAGATCATCGTTTCCGATTCACAGGAGCAGTTATACACTCTGCATTCTACTCCTAACACCAGTTTAAACAGACCGTCAGCTAGCAATCGTTCTAGGAGTCCTACCAGAGGAGGAGTCAACACAGGAAGTGACATTCGAGTGGATCCATGCTCTAACTCCGTGCAGAACACTAAGGGCGGACAGAATGGAGGTATGCTAGATGCAGTAGCAGGAAACGAAACCCATTACACAGAACTTAAATTTTTAGCAGCTCCTACACTACGTGACTGACAGCAGTTGAAGGGCAGGGACATGGGAACTCTTAATACACAATTTAAGGAGTTCGAACGTATGCTACGGACCTGTAAGTCAATCCAAATGGACAATGCATTTCTAGAAAGATCCTTGGAACTTCGACAAGTACCTAAAGGATTATGTGTTTTTAAATTACCTTATGGTTTTAAAGAAGGTACTGTTTTATTTGATGAGCTAACTGAACTATTTGATAAAACTGGACTGGAACTTTTAAAGCTTGTTATACGTAACAATGATTACAAATTGACATCCTTAAATGAACAACTGTGTTTGATAGATAAAAGTATAAAACAAGATTTGTTATATGAACACAATAAGTTTCGTTTAGAAAACATTTTTGAAGATATGGACAAATTTGTCATTAAAGGGTTAGACATTAAGAATCACAAACTTAGTAGGGACACTTCTGATTATAAGAATAAGAAGGTTTATACTCATTTTAAAGAATATAGGAACATGAAATGCTACACTACTACTACTGATGCTGGTTATGGTAGAGAAGTGAATAGAGCACCTTTTAATGAGACAACAAATAGAGTTGCAAATATGTTTGAAGAGGAAGGTCAGGGTTTTTTTTTTTTTTAGAAGAACCACCTCTCAGGAGATCAGAACGGATACGAGAGCGTTATGGCAGTCACAATTATCAGCAGAACAGAAATTACAACAGAACAGTACAGAGAGCCAATTCTTGGCGGAGATAAGTCCATGCTTTTTATCAGATCAAACTGATGAAAATGTTTTTATTACATCAGACTATGCCCTTCAGTTGCCAGATATTAACTGTACTAACACAATAATTTATGGACACCGAGCATTAGACTATGGTACAGCAGAAATTTCTGGCAGTACGGACAATGATAATTATTGTTCCATTGTTACTGAGGGGGGTTTTAGTATATATAACTTTACTGACAAAAAGTTTGACAAGGATTTTTTAGTTTTATTTAGAAGAGGTTTTACCTTTGTGCCTTCATTTAAACTAGATATAGGTAAACTACTAATTAATTTAAAATTATACACTAGAATTTTGAATTTAAAAATATTTTTTTCAAACAGTATGAATCACATTTCTGATTCTGGCAACTTCACTATAAAATGCAGCAGCACATTTATACCCCCACAGAATTTCATGATCCATATTTTTGAAGCATTATGTGAAAGTCAGATTAGGAGACTATTAACTAAAAAAACATACAATATGCAAAACTTGACTTCAGCGGAAGTATTTTGTCTGAGAGAATTAACTACGTCAGGCAATTATAGAATCATGAAACCTGACAAAGGAGGGGGTGTAGTTATAATGACAAATACAGATTGCTATAATAAGATGACCAATATGTTGGATGACAGTAACACCTACGAAAAAGTAAGTAAAAGTGAAATGTATAGAGCATACACAAAAATTGATTGGTTGTTATACGAATATTTAATGGATGGCATTATTAACAAGGATGAGTTTTCTTATTTATCAGTTAAGTTTCCAGTTATTCTATCCATTTTCGGAATTCCTAAAATACACAAGAATTCACAGAACCCTCCATTCCGTCCTACTGTTTCAGCTAGAGGATCCAAGACAGAGGCCATTGGGGCATATATAGATTTTCACTGTAAAGAGACATTGAATAAACTACCACATGTGTTAAAGGATTCATGGCACTGTCTAAAATTGATAAGACAAAACAAGGAAAAAAATAGGGCCTAATTTTCTTATGGCGACAATAGATGTAGTGAATTTATTCACAGTAATTCCACACACAGAAGGTTTGGAAATGTTTGAGGCCACCTTATAAAAATTTAGTGGGATGGAAGGACCAAAATGTAGATTCTTGACAGAACTGATGGAAATAGTTCTTGAAAACAATTTTCTATACTTGAATGAAGAATATTACAGACAAAAAAACTGGTGTGGCCATGGGGGGCAAGATGTACCCCAATATATGCAAACCTGGTTCTAACACACTGGGAGACAGAGTATGTTTTTACATCTGCTTTTTGGAATAAAATTGTTGTCTGTTTAAGGTATTTAGATGATATACTGATTGTTTGGAAGGATAGTAAGGAAGAATTTGTTGAATTTGTAGAATATTTAGGTAAGACATCCAGTTTTCTTAAATTTACCAATCAAATTTATAACAACGATTGTGCATTTTTGGACATTGTATATTGTTATTCTGGAATAAGAAAACTATCTAATATATTTAGGAAAAAGGCTTTCTCAAATTCCTTTTTACACTTTGACAGCTGTCATCCATATTACCAAAAGAAAACTTTAGTTAAGGGTCAGATGGTGAGGCTGTCTAGAATTATTAGCAATGATGAAGCATTTAATTTGGAGATGGAAAAACTATCTAAGATGTTTTTGGACAGGGGTTATCCAAATGACTTAGTTTTTAATGTTAAGAAAGAGATTAATGTTAAAAGACATTCATTATACAGACCTATTATTATATTTGGTGTCAGTAACATAATCGAAGACAAAAAAGCTAAGTCTAGACAGGACACTTGTATATTACCATATAACGAAACATCTCCTGAAATTGCAAGCATTATTCATGAAATTTGGAATAGTGTTATTAGTAACAATGGAGAAGTATCAGAAGTGGTGGGCACATATCCTAAGATCACCTATAGTAGAGGTAGAAATTTTAAAGATATTTTTGAAACTAGTACCAACATTGACAATTTCAAAAGGTCAAGAATGAGTAAATGTGGAGCATGTCAGTTTTGCAAATACATTAATGATGGCCCTTACGTTGCTATAACGAATTTTGGAAAAACAATCAGATGTCCAGGCCACGGTAATTGTAATTCAACTATGGTGGTATATGTAGCTACTTGCTCCACATGCCAAGCATTCTGTGTTGGTAAAACAATTAGAAAGCTCAGAGTACGTATAGGAAAACACGTCAGAGATATTAAAACACACAAAAATACCAGTGCCTTAAATAATCATAGTGTCAAATGTTCAAATTTTAAGAGATTTCTATTCTTTATTATTGACAGAAAGGCACATAATGTACAGAAAGGGGGTGACAAAAAAGTCATTTTGAAAGCCAAGGAATGCCTGTATGCTGCCAGGCATCAATGATTCTGTTTCTATTTCTAGTGTACTTAAATTAAAATCATATTTTATTTAAGTATGATTTAAATATTTTTAATATTAATATTATAAACTTTGATCCATGACTATTTTTAACTTTTTATCAATTGATTATCACTGGAAAAGTATATTATTGTAGAATGGATTTATATATATATATATATATATATATATATATATATATATATATATATATATATATATATATATATATATATATATATATATTTATTTATTTATTTAATAAACAAATTAAATATAAGTATAAATTCATTCAAGAAAGTACTGATGTAGATGGATTATGGAAGTACCACACACTTCTTAATTCTTAATTTATAATTTATATTTTAAGTATATGTATACAAATTTTATATTTTAAGTACGTGTATAATATATTTAGACTCTGTGAGATCTATACTTTGTGAGATTAATATTATGTTATAATTTCGCCTTTTGTGACTGCTGTTTTACGCTTTTATCTGTTAAACTTTTTCATCTGTTAAACATTTTTCACCTGTTAAACATTGTTAAACACTGCTAACTTGATCATTTTTTTTATTTATTTATTTAGTGTTCATCAAATAATTATTAGAAAACCAAATTTAAGTTTTATTTAATGTTTACAGTATTGGACATATGTTTTGGGGCTCAGAAACATTTTAGAGTTTTTATACTGTTTCTCCAGTGTTTCTTTAGTAGTAATTATGTTATTATACAATTTAAATAATTACATCATTAACTAATTAATTAATTTATTCATTTAATTCTAACTATATTAAGGATGGCTCTATTGTAAAGAACTTGTACTCTGAAGATGCCCTATACGATGGTGGGTGAAAGTGCTTAGTACGGACAATTGTCGTTGTATTATTGAATTTTATTTTTATTTTTATTTCATTAAAAAGTGGAACCAACTAACCAGTTTCCTAACGGGTTATTGAGTGACTTGTCAGCTTACCAGTTGTTCTAATTACCCTAATGCCTATACTGTTTCTATTTTACCATCTCCACTGCCTACGAACAAACACTTGACCATGGTATTCACTACCCAAATGGTCAGACAGACACCCACAACTTCACACATAACACCAAACACTTTACCATCCCCAGCACACCGAATATATCACCCTCAATAAAATTCCACCCCTGTACAGCCACAAGACAAAATCCTAAAGACAAAGCCTATATAAAACTTATTAAACTCCTAAAGCTTTGTCAGTATAACCTTATACATCATTCATCCCAACCCTGGCCCACCCACACCCAATAACCTCCACTCCCATACCACAACCCACACAGTCAAGCTACCCATGTATACTCCCACTACTTCTCTCCTAGTATTTCACCTAAATATTATAAGTATTAACAATAAGATTCCCAACCTACACTCCCTCCTAGCAACCCACTCCCCAGACATTATGTGTCTTACGGAAACCTGGCTAAAACCCAGTACTACTGACAATGAGATACTACCTCCAGGATACAACATTCACTGGTTAGACTGTGCTACTAGGAAAGGAGGTGGGATAGCAGTCCTTTACAAAAATACTCCAACCGTTAATAGAGACACCAGCCAACCTCCCCAATTCAATAATGCGGAACTCCTCATAACCAAGCTACAGATAAACCAAAACAAACACTTGAACAAAGTCTGTGCATACACTCCACCAAGCAACAACCTAAATACCATAGAGGATATCCTTTACTGGTTATCCACTACCTATCTACAAGAAACCATAGTTCTTGGTGACTTTAACACTGGCTGGCACCCCTGCTCTTCCTACCCCCCCCTCACCCATATAAACTTATCTGGGTTTAAACAGACCATAACTTCTCCCACTAGGATAAACAAACCAACCAACAGGGAAAGTATCCTAGACTGGATCCTAGTCAATAACCAGCCCCAACTGTACACAGCTGGTAATCTCCCTGATGACCTCAGCGACCATTGTCTAACCTATATCATAAAACATAAGGCAGGAAACCCTCACCAGCCCAAATATAAAACAGTTAGAAACAGGAAAAACTTTGACACTGCTATATTCCAAAATGAATTAAAAGCAGTTGACTGGTCAAAACTAAAAAATCTAACATTAGAGGAGGCTATAGATCACACTAAATTCCTAAGTATCCTTGATTCCCATGCTCCAGCACGTACAATAAAAAGTAGATCAAATACAGCACCATGGCTCACAAAAGATACCAGAGCTAAAATCAAAACTAGAAACAGAGCCTGGGCCAGCTGGAGAACAACTAAAGCCCCACATGACCATCTAAAATATCGTCAACTCCGGAATGATACAAAAAAATCTATTTTACTGGATAAAAAAAGGCATCTACCAAAATAGCCTACAAAATCACCATAAGAACCCTCAAAAGTTCTGGGCAGGCTTAAATCAACAACTTCACCCAGGTCATTCCTCCACCCCAACCCCGGCTAACCACACCTATAGTCCCCCAGAGACCATAGCTAGTGCCTTTAATAACATTTTCACTGAAACAATCGAATCCCTAGCAAATCAACTAACCCCCTCTAACTTAAACGCCACCCCTAAACTACCCAATAATCACCCCAAATTTAGCTTCCAAACAATATCCACTAGTTTTATCAAAACACTTCTAAAAAAACTAAAACTTATCACCCTTGCTGCCGACCTCTTCCCTGCAGAGTACCTACAACTAGCTGCAGATGCCATTGCATATCCCATATCTATCCTTATCAACGGGTCTATATTACACACACGAAAAACCGTATGAGAGAATACGAAGACGTCAACACGTATTGCACGAAGTATGGAAATCCCGAAAGTACAAAACCGCGAATTCCGAAATGTCAAATTGTTTTGGTACGCCCGTCTGCGGTATAGCTCCATAAGGTAAGTGTGCGACAGATAGGACTTTTGTGTTAGGGTTTGGGTTAAGGTAAGTGTATAGATAGGTAATGTATGTAAGGTTTAGTGTAGTGTTAGAAGTAGGGTTATTTTAAGTGTATGTATGTGTATTGTTTATTTTGTTTGGGTGTAAGTCTGTAGGGGATGTGTACGGTAGTTACGGACCTTAGGGTTAGGGAGGGGTTAAGGATAATGCATAGATAGTTGTGAATGTGGGGTTTAGTGTAGTGTTGAAGGTAGAGTTTTGTTAAATGTATGGATGTGGACTGTTTATTTTGTTTGGGTGTATATGTGTAGGGGACGTGTGCAGTAGTTACGGACCTTAGGGTTAGGGAGGGGTTAAGGATAGTGCATAGTTGCATATGTGGGGTTTAGTGTAGGATTAGAGGTAGGGTTTTGGTGCTTTACCTTAGGTTAGAAGTAGGGTTTGATTAGTGTATGTGTGTGGTTTATTTATTTTCTTTGGGTAGGTAGTATGTAGCGGGTGGTGGGGTTGGCCGACTATGACAGTTCAATATTTTTTTTTCACGGTTTAGTACGTTCAGGATTTCCGCGGTATAGGTGTCGACATTTAGGTAATCGGGAATAGGGTTTTTCACTTTGGTATGATAGACCCTTATCAACAGAACCTTATCTGAAAACGCTATCCCTTCCCTCTGGAAAATATCTCGCGTCATCATACTCCATAAAGGTGGCAGCTCTACAGACGTATCCAAATATAGACCCATTGTCATTCTTTCCCCACTAGCCAAAATAATGGAGAAATGTGTACACAAGCAACTAATACAATACCTTACACAGAATAACTTACTATCCAACTCCCAACATGGTTTCTGGCCATACCTTTTTTCCTTTACTACTGCCATAAACCAAAACAGGAATGACAATAGACTAACCTCTGTCCTCTTTTGTGACCTATCAAAAGCCTTTGACATGGTCAACCATGAATTTCACATTCTTTCACTAAAATCTATTTCCCTCAACAAACCCGCTATCCAATGGTTCCAGTCCTACCTGACTGGTAGACAACAGGCAGTACTATGGCAGGGCAAACTCTCCAGCCAGTTACCACTCACACTTGGTGTCCCTCAAGGGTCCATACTAGGTCCACTACTCTTCTCTATTTTTATCAACAACCTTCACACTGCTATCCCTAAAGCTACCTGCATTCAATATGCAGATGATTCCACTCTGATCTGCTCAGCCACTTCCCCATCCGAACTGCAAACCTTAACCCAAAATACATTCAACATTATAGAGAACTGGTTTACCAACCAACGCCTACTACTGAACCTCAATAAAACTAAAATTCTACTCTTCTCCCCTACTAGATCTACCACACTTTCATTCTGTCACATCTTACAATGGTACCACTATTTCTCCTGATTATCACACAAACTGCTAGGGGTTATAGCAGACAATAATCTCAAATTTGACCTACAGGTCAACAAAACCATACAGACCATCAATAAAAAGCTGGATCACTAATTAGAAACAAGACATTTTTAACCCCATTGGCTAGGACTGCAATCGCCTGATCACACCTACTCTATACTCTTATATGCCTTGCCTGTACTCTCAAACCTCAACAAATCTGAACTAGGTAAGCTGTCCCACAGTTACTATCATATTACCAGATTTGCCAGTGGCTCCACCTGTAGAACCCACCACTGCCAGAACCTTAAACAAGTAGAGTGGCTAGAACTGCCCAGCTTAATTAAATTCAATCAACTCAATATCTCACAAAATTCTGTATCACCCTGAGGATACCCCCCTCACTTAAAATATTATTAAGCCATATAGCAGCCTGAGATCCCTACAGTCAGCCGATAAACTACTAGTCCAAACCCACACAGCGAATAACTCTGCTGGTGAATCCCTGTTTGCCAACTTCATTGGCAAAACCTGGAATTCATTGCCAAACTATATAACCCTACAATCCTCCAAAAGTCTCTTAAACCTCAAACAGTATCTCAAAGTGAATTGGCTATGCCCATGTACCAACCCTGATTAAGTTATAAACTGAAAGCATAATCTGAAATTATCATAACATGTAACTACATCACCAAGCTCTGCTTCCAATCTGATGTGTCTTACTTTTAATTGTCTGTCCATGAGAATTGTGAGTCCCTACTAGGGGACACTACTAAGCCATTGTATATAATCACTTTGTTTTTATAATTGTTTCCTAACTTCTGTGTAATAAGTTTGTCTATGTGGATCTTTTCTCCCTGGGCCTCTGCTGAAAATGGACATGTATCCAGTCGGACTATCCCGGTAAACAAATGTAAAATAAATAAAAAAATAAAGTGCCATATTATGTACTTTGGCAACACAGTACTTAGGCAACCATTATTTTGGCAGTGTAGCCCTGCTTTAGTTGATGCAATACTTGACTTAGATGTTACAGTTACAATGAAACTATCCTTTGATAAGTATTTGGATGTCATCAGGAATAAAGTTATGAGGCAATTGAGATGTCTGCTGAAGAATATTTCATTTTGTGACCCAAAGGAAATAAATCCATTATATAAAACATATATTAAACCAGTGCTTGAATAAAATTCATTTTGCTCATATGAAAAGACTAAATTAAGTAAATTAGAACAAGTTCAAAAGAGTTTAACCAAATGCTTTATACAGTGAAAAGTCTGAGTTATAAGGAAAGATGATGAAGAATGCATCATTCACACTTCATTATAGATATAGGGGAAAAGCAATCCTAGCTTACAATGCACCACATAACGATGAATTGAAGCAAGCATTGTTGAGTCTTGAACTATGTTGTAATTCTATTGCTCAAAAATATTCCAACTTGAATTACAAAATTCACATAAATAAGTCTGCATTGAGAACAGGGTTCATTACCCAGAACATCCAAAAGACTTGAAATGATGTTCCAAAAGAAATTAGGGAGTTAAACAGCATAAATATGTTTAAGGCTTAGTTGGACACATGGATGAGTGACAGTCTTTGATACAGATTTTTTAAGTCTGTGAATTCATGGCTTATAGCCTTTTGTAAACCACAACTTACGAACTTCTAATTCTTTTCTGATTGATTTGGTTCCATCTGTATAAAACTTGTGCTGCCTGTAGCTCTCTGTGCAATGCAAAAAATATTTGTTTCAGTTTTGAGTACTTCAGAAAGAATATAAATAGATTAACAGATTGATCGAGATTTGATTCACTAGTTATACTTGTCATATATGACCGGTTAGTTCACAGTGGCACTCTATCCTTAGGGAAAATCAAGCAAAGAGGCAACTTGTAAATGGTTCATCTCCGAGGCCCTAGCTTGTAAATGTTTCATCTCCCAAGCCCCTGCTTACACTTATCAAGGGTATCAGAACATGTCAGAGATTTGTGACACATGGCTAGGCTTAAACAAGCCCTTGTGGTCATTAGCCTAGTAAACACTTATGAACACACACTTTTAATTCACAGACTCCAGTATCGATGCCCATAAGTGTCTTCCAAGACTCAAACCCACTACTACATCATAGTTTGTAAGTACAGCTTCTCTACAACAAACTAAAAGTCCCAAGGAGGACCAGAACCATTGACAAGATAG